>NC_050592.1:15212296-15516224 GCF_013368585.1 Megalops cyprinoides
TGGATACGTTATTATGCTCTACCAAGTAATTTTTGCATGTTTCCCTTGACGTCACGTCATCAGCCTGAGGTCACCACAGTTCAAATGCATGCATTGTCCCTGTAAAGTACATTAACATTATACTCTAATTCATCTTTTAGACACACACACTGGGGAAAGCTGTCTTTCTGCATTTATAAAACTAAGTTCCAAACTGCACCAACATGTTGGACAGATGCACAAAAATTACATTCCATTATAGATGTAGGCTGATACCACATTGACCGTCTGCTCGCTATGCATCTGTGAATCATGTTGTTCTAGCACTCAAGCATGAATTATTTTTGGATTTCACAATCACATTCTTCGCTTTCTGTCTTTTTCTGTCACCTCACATAACACTACCACATGTAAGAGTCCACAGAACAGATTCTAAGATAGGCCTTGATAAAGTCATTGTAGAATTCTAGAAGGCAACAAGCAAGGCATATAGTATTATGTATCTTGAAAATGACACCGTAGTTGACAACATCATGTTAATATTATGTATCTTGAAAATGACACTGTAGTTGACAACATCATGTTAATATTTAATCCAACAAGACAATGATGAGTTCACTCACTGACTACTTCTCTTAGTGGTTATATGACTACTTTACCTCAGCTTTTGGGTTTTCAACATTACCACTGAAAGGATGTGGTTATAAAATGTAATACAGATTAATTTAATTATAAGCAACCATTGTAAATGGTTATTCAGTATTAGAATGTCAACTTAGGCACTTACATACAAGATCCATTCAACAGCACAATCCATTGGTCCTGCTAGTGGGTCATTCCTTTGCTGAACAGCTGGTGTTCTGAAGGTAGATGAAGGAAATGGATGCAGTGGATGTTTATTACACAGACATGTTGTCCAGTGTAATGACGATATTATAAACACACCTCATGTTCATGATTGACTGCTTAGAAAGTGTTTTTCTAGGCTTTCAAACCTGTTTTACGACTTTCTCTCTCTCTTTGTTTTTTTTCCTTTCTTGCTGTTTTTTGTTTGTTTGTTTGTTCTTAGATTTACTGTCTGTCTTGGTGGCATTGCTTTATTGTGTTCAGATTTATGGCTCAAAATCCACAGAAAATAATTGTCATTGCGCTATGTCCACGGTCAATGTGAATGTGGCCACCAAAGACATTTCACATCATTACATTTTCAGTTTTCACTCATTCATTTCATCTTATGTATATTTCATTACGTACTGTACTTGTGGTCTAATTGCTTGTCATGGCTATTGATTAGCTACACCCTGTCATGGTCTATGGTCTAAAACTATTGTAAATCCAAATAGGGCTAATTAATTTTGAAACAGTACCCTTAATTGTAATTTATGAATCAATATGTGTAATATGTCTCCAAAATTGTCTCTAGGTGTACCCTTGACCAGAGCTCAAGGTGATCAGCTATTTAGCTTGTTCTTTTTTTCCCCTCCATGAAGTATGAAATGGCATGCTAAAATCACAGATTTGTTTTGAGACAGGCTGGATAAGGCATAAGAGTTATCATGGGTTTCACTGTTCATCAGTCTTTGACAAATAAGAGGTATATCTCTACCTCTATCATTCTCTCCTCAAAAGTCAAAAGGCCAAATTGAAAGGAATTGGATTCTGTATCATTTCCCCAGTAAACATTTTTGTTTTCATAGATTTCTTCTTCGTTTACATGTGTATAGCCCAGGGCCATGCGAGTGCCCTACCATTTTTTATTCTCTCATGTATTTTCTCTCTCAGTCATGTGAGGGCTGCAGATAGTGCTTCTCTGTTTGCTTCTACTGCTCTTCTGTGCCATTGTTTTCACTTATCGCTGTCCACCATACCCAGATCCTCTGATACTGGCCCATTTCCCAGCCCTCCTTACAGGAGACAAAGACAAGTATCTCTCTGACAATCTCACCCCCGGTCTCTTTTTTTTTTTCTTTTTTAAACTGTCAATATCCCATTTTTTCTGAGTACAACCGGAAAACCTCAAAACAATTGACTTATAGCTATCCAAATGCACATTGACCAAGCAACTTTTTCTGTATTAAATCTTATTGTTTTGCATTTCAAATGAGTCATTTTCTCTGCAGAGAAGTAATACATTCTAGTCACCCTGTAAGAAAAGTAACTGGATAAAACAGCTTCTTCACGAGAAATATTCCCTTTCAATGACCCTTTCAATTTATCTTCTTTTTTCTGGAGTTTTCTTTGGGGCAAATGTCAAGGAGGGAAAACTGATGTGTATTTACAATTGAAAGGACAGTTAAGTCACTCAATAAAATGCTAATATGTTTTTGGTTATTTTAATGCGTATGCTGAAGTGCATTAAGAACTTCCTGGAGGGTTCAGGGATTAAGCCGTTCTGATTTTCACAGGCCTGCACACCCAGTGAAGGGGCTTCAGTGCGAAATTATCTTCAAACACAAGCTGCATGATTGCTGCGAATGAAAGGCTCCACTTTGCATTTTTAATGTTTTAACAGAGTCCCCCAGAGGCTGCAGCACTCAAAATCCGTATTTCAATTTAGCAGGACCAGCTAATAGACTTCCTGCTGGTCCTGCGTTTGTGACAATGGCATCAGGCCATCGAGGGTACTGTGGCCAAATGGCGCTCTGCGAGAAATAATACTCATATCTGCAGCTTGCGGCTTATGTGTTCTTCTAGATTCCATGTTTTCATGGCTTCTTTGCACTTTCAGATATTGACATTATTTTTGAACAGTATTGTTAAAAGGCTGTTGGATGCAAATGGTTATAAATTTACAAATCTGTAGGAAATGAATTACAATATACTGGGTAATTAAACAATGTTCTAATCAATTTAGGGTAGCAAATAAACAATGCTGGCTTAAAGTTCACACCTTCAAGAAAATGTGGCTTTTGTCTTAGAGGATGTAAAATCCTGTATACAGTTACATTTTTTAAGTATGCTCAGTTCATGTTTTTAATTCTTTGAAAATAAGCTGACAGTGTTGGATTCATGCTTCACATTTATTGGCCTATGTGAAATTGGTGTTGTTTCAGTTCACTGTCAACACATGTCTGCGGTTGGGTTTCTTTCAGCTGCACTTTAATAGCGCCTTCATATTTTAGAGGGGTGCTTCTGTCATGCGTAAATAAGATGAGAAGTAGTGAAGTGTCTGTAATCCTGCTCTCCGCATTGAATTTCCATTGATCTTTTCCATGCCTTCATAATTACCTTAATCAAGTCTGTTGTAATGAATAAATAATTAAATAAACAATCGTCTTTGTTTGGTACCATGGGCGTGGGAGACGTGGCCGTGAATTAAAAAGCCAACTGGCAACATTATAGCAGTTAGCATTTATAATGATAACCATTCCATCTGCTGTGTGGTAGCACGCCAAAGGCGACAGATGGAAGTGTTTTCACAATCTGTTTAAATATGTCGTCGATTTTTCTTCCCTTTTTAAAAAACGCTCAGTACCTTTGTCTGTTTGGTGACTTAAAGAATGAAATGTGTGATTTCACAGTTTAAAGGGCAATTATTGTTTGCGGAAAAAATAATCGTTGTCTGACACAGTTTCAAGTGAGGAAAGACCAAAAACTGAAGGTTTATTTAAGTGTAAACAAAAAAAAAACTATTTGGAACAATTATGTTTATTTGATGCATGGATGAACAATACTGATTTTGCAAGCTTGTCTGGTCAATTTCCCAGTTGCCTGTATTATAAAATTATAACCTTAAGCGTAAAGACTGACTTCCTGTGAAAATGATACTCCATGATATATTCTGTTGGTGCTATGCAATCATAAAGATTTGGTAGGATATTTCTGCCGCTACAAGTAAAAAACAATTGGAATTTTACTTTTCACCATCAAATCTTTATATTTCCTTCTTTTTGAAGTAGTTTTGAAATCCCCTTATGAGCAAGTGCCCAGCAGCAAATTTATTCAAAATTATTCTTCTTTATTTATTTAGAGGTGGATGTCCTCCACTTATATAGCCTACATTTTTTTCCATATTGTATCCTTTTATTGTTGTATATTTCAATTATGTACCTTTAAGTGGACAACGGCATTACGTCACCAGGGAATTCAACCTGCAACCCTTTGACCCAGGTCCCTAAATATCACATCACATTGGAATTTAATGGTGTGTCAGGCAACAAAACTGTACTGTGTCATAACCACTTTCCTTGGAAAGAATATGCTGACACCTGTCTCAGACCAGAAAAAACCATTAACAAGTATCCATTAACAACATATTAACCTTTTTCCAAAAACTGTGCCACTGACCAAGTGACCAACATCTGAGAAGAATCCCCCATTTCTGGCCACCTGCTCTATACCCCGCTGCTCTTGGACTTGTGATTTTCTAGATTCCCTTATGTTAGGTTTCACACTGTCCAAGATCCTACACTGCCCAACCTCTTCAAATCATCTAGAATGTTATAGGTGACAGCTTCTCTCCTTCTCCATTTACTCATGTGTTATCCCTGCCTACACTGACCAAAGATTACAGAACTCCAAATCCTTAAAAAACTCATGTTCCTATTTCCTACAACCCACCCTTATAGTTAGAGATTTATAAAGGTATTTGCTTGTATGTCCCACTCCTCCACAGTTCCATATCTCTGGTTCCTCCACATGGGAAAAATCTACTATGATGATCACCATCCTAAGAACAGTAGAGTGAGTCACTGTATCCCTTCAATTGACTTCTGAAGAATCAACTCATTAGACTATGCTTGGATTCCATTAACTGGGATCTGTCCTGAAACTGTTCTGCTGGACCAATACCCTGACCCTGTCTCAATTCTAGTTCTAGCTCCACTAATTCTAATTCTACTCATCATTGAAGTTAACTCTGGCATCTGAACTATTCCATGTTATCAATCAAACTATTTATAAATGAATTGTTTGTCTGCTTTTTCACCTCTTACGTTGTGTGTGTTTATAGTAAACTGTCTATGAATTAGTGGGAAAAGCCACACCCAGTGCATTTCCATCACGCATCACGCTTGGTTAATGATCAATCATGTGACAAACTATGCCAATGAGACAAGGTACACTTACTGTTTGTTCTCTGCTGCAGCTGTATTTTTGTTTCTGAAGAAACATTGCATTTTTGCTTTATCCAGCTTACCACAGAACCAAGAGCCTAATAGATTTTAATGTATTTCTAAAATACACTTGAAACATAAATGGTAGTACTATAAAACATCTTCTAAAATACTGGAAATAAATTTTATGTTTAGTTTTGTTGATGTATACATGATATTTGCCTCACAATTTTGTTATTGACTTAATCACATATGCTTAATTTGTCATTACGCAATTGGTATATTGAAGATATTGATGCAGGATAATTAAATAGATTCATTCATTACAAAGAATTTGTGATGCTTTCTGCCAGGCGTAATTTACCATGCAATTGACAATGAATTCTGAAAGGTGATTACAAGCACAGGAAGGGATGCTTTTTCCTTCTTGTAAATTGACTGATTATCAACTGTGGCAGGATGGGAATATGAGCGCCTTCCAGAAATGCTTCCCAAATGTTGAATTCTCTTCAGTCTCCCCTATATTCATTACAACTGAAGCTGTGTGCTATGATACAACCCCACCCCCCAACCCCATAAAAATATATAGAGACTATATATTTACATAAGTACTCAGACCCTTTATTCAGTACTTGTAGAAGCACCTTTAACAGCAAAGTAATGCTTTTGTGGTGTATTGTAATATATTTCTACTTTGCACTAAAATATTTTAAATGTATTTGAAACATATTCTTGGGCTAAACAACATATTTTTCAGTCTAATTTCCATATAGGACTGTAGTTATCTGTTTAATTTTGAGAGGACACCTATAAACTATAAGATAAATTACCAGAGAGATCCACCCCTCTCACAGTTTTTCCAAAGCATGACTCCTCATATCTCAGCCTTGTGTTTCAATGGACTCATCAGGTCTATAAGAATACATGATTTGTTCTAGAAACCCAATACTTTATTGCATAAATAAACTGCAATAATTATTAGTGCACTTGAATAAGCTTGAACTTCGGGTTCTGTGTATTCTGTATATCCCACTTGAGTTTGTAGTTAGAAAGACAAGTTCCCTTTATAGTATAATCATTTTAACCTCTTTTCAAGGCATATATTTGAAATAATTAGATGATGCAACAAGGATAAACCTTTTACAGTACGCTTCTGTTTCCTCTTGTGTGTATGTGCTAGGACAATTACACATTTAATTATCAACCTAGTAAATAACTAGCAAAGAAGAGGGAAAGAAATACAACCAAATCTTGACATGTTCCTGAACAGCCTCTACACTGCTCCTCTCCTCTCCCTTGTGCCCCACACTCTGCGCTGTCATCTGAATATCTGCCATATAGCCTGTCAGTGCTTCTGACAGGTGTCATCTATCACCACAAAACCCCATTCCTTGGGGCGTCTGAGCCCTTTCAGCTCTCTGCCCTGGGGAGATGCATGTGCCCCTCTCAGCACCTCTCCAAACCGCTTACACACATTAAAAGTCTACTAGGGAAAAGAGTGTGATTTTCTTTTTTTCAGTGAGCATCATTTGTATATGTACAGTCAGGTACAAATTTCTGCTCTCCCTCCCAAGAAGACTTAACTGGTCTGGCTTAGAGTGTTGTTGTGATAGAAACAAGGCATTATTTGTACATGGTCAATTGTGGTCTATCATTCATTATCACATTTAACGTGCAAAGTTTTGTACCCCAGACTTTTCTATTGTGTTGGCCTGGTCATAAACAAAATATCAAATAAAACAATTATTAGACAATTGTAATATGCAAACATACTAGGTTTTAAACTGTTTCCATTGTTAAGTCACTTCTCACAAAGGTTAGCTAAGCAGAAATGATCCTGGGATTTAGCTTTTATTTCAGTAAAGCCAGACTTCAGACCCTTTGAAATATTGCCTACCCGCCATCCTCCTCACCCCCCGCCACCCACCCCAACACACACACATACACAATAAGCACTAGCATCAGCTTTTACATAAAATCTGGTTAACCGCATAAGATGTTGCAAGTATGGTACAGCTTTGGTGGTTACAGGTTTTTGCATAAACACAGAAAACGAGTCATCCACCAAACTGTGGCATCGCATTTGGGTTTAGTTACAGAGATACAGAACCAGTGCACTGTGGCAAGCTGTAAATGCCACAATCCCTCATTTTCCTTCTTCAACCCTGGGGAGAAGAACGGCTATGCTTTTGCTACAGTTATATTATGGGATGAGCCATGAACTAGGAGGAAGGATGTTCTGGAAGAACAGCAACCTTTCCAATGACAAGTGAATTTCCCATTACAGTTCTGACACAGGATTGTACGAGATGATTTAACGCTGGCATTTTGTTTTGCTGACTCCCTATTTTTTCCCATTAAAGAGAACACACAGACAAGTTGGAATGTGCAGGAAGAGTGACCAAGCATCTGAATTCCATTACCCAAAGCTTCCCCATTCCCCACCCTGAATCTCCTACGATTGCCTGTGCTTTGTGCTCACTTCCGAGCTACATTTTCTCCTCTCCTCCACAGTTCGTTTTTTTTTTTTTTTTTTTACAGCCACTCTGCTCTTTGGCTAATTTATGTCACTCCCTAGCACCGTAATTGCATGCAAAGATGAATAGAGAGACCCCGGAGTTGCAATGCTTTCCAATTAGCGGGGAGAAAGCATAACACATCAAATACGAGACGTTTCGAAGTGTCACCAACTGTTTCTGCTTGTCGGCAGTAATCTACCCAGAAGTTCCTGATGAATTGTGAAATGAGCAACTATGTTCTGAAAGGTCGGTTCAGCTGTGAGCAGCAGGAGGCTGTATGTGGAGAGGCCTTCAGTGTCCACTCAGTCACAGGCATAATTTACGGGTGGGATGCCCTTTCACCTTTTGAGGGAACGTCATTCCTCTCCCCTACTTTCCAACCCCACCGAGATATTTTTTACGTAAAATCAGCAGTTCCATGGGCAGTAGGACCACAGGGAATGTAATATAGACCAGTAGACAAAATTGCCTCCTTTCCATTGGCCTGTTATGGTTAAGCTTTCTTCCACAGGTAGATCCTATTAGAGGAAAATGTTGTGCTTTCAGATCAGAATTGCCAACTTTACTCTTTTGTGGCTAAAGCTTGTGATTTTTTTCAAACTCTCTGGCTTTTCTGAAATTGGATCATCACAAATTCTAGCAATTTCCAAGTCAAAAATTTGTGATAGGGGTGTGGCTGGAGCTATGATGTCTACCCACGTGCTGGTGTATTCACAAGGGGAAGCTTTTTGGGAGTGTTTTTAGCAGTGTTGAAATCTTTAAACCATTCTTTAACCATTCAAACCATTCTTCTACTTGAAAAGCAGCACTTTAATAATCTTGCAAAATGCCCTGACAGTAAATCAGAGGGTGGGAGGCCTAAAGGATCAGATAAACCACCCTCTCTAAAGATATAATTCACACAGAGCCAGCACACTTTGTCACCCTGGAGTCAATATACGAGCACATTGTGTATTATTGACCTCCTACACATGGTCGTTCATGTAATTAGTCTACAGTCATATGGTGAATTCAGCAAGTTATACATTCAGTGATGAAAGGGATGGAGTATTTTGTCAATATATGAATATGATACTTCTATGGAGAACTTTTTTCTTCCATTTAGAGGCAATAGAGTACACAGTGGAGTATATTCTGTTTCAAAAGGCAGTTCAAATACTGTTCAGGATGCCATGTGAGAAAGCAGCAGGACTCATCTCCAAGGTGTGGAAATTTAATTGCTTATAATTTTGTAGATTATATATAGATTATGTGAAAACTGTAAAATAGCACACACTTGTAATTATGTAAATGTATTATCAATTGATGTAACAACATTCCTGACTGTCTATGTACAGTAGTATAGTGTAGGCCTATTACATTGTGTGGACACAAATACTATAATAATTAATTTGTTAATAATGTTAATAATAATAATAATAATAATAAGTTAATTTGCAACCATACTGTAGTATTAAGATTACTTATAAATGTTTAACTTGAATGTAGAAAAAAATTTAATTAAGACCGACACAACTCCCTTCCCATGTACTTAACCATACCCTTTTAACTTTATCCTTGAAAATCCTTGATTGTATTTTTCATGATATCTATCCAAAACACTCCTCAAATTAATTAAGTCATCATTACATTTCCTCCTAATCTTGGTAAAAGCAAGCAAAGTGCCCCTATCAGCTGCCTGTCATGTCATTTTGTTTTGTGGCTGGGACTTTGAGGGGGAATATATGAAGTGAAGTTAAAAGAACGATAAGAAGAGATCAAGGGGCTTTCCATGGAGGGAGACCGTTAAGAACTCCTCAGAGATTAAACATCAGATGAAAGGGAATACAAGTTGCTGGAGGAGACGGACATGTGTAGCAGACAAAAGCAATCAATCGAGTTTTCCTCGCATCCCAATAAGATTACATCAATCGATAACTTCTATTTGGAGTGATTGAATTTTGTCTGGGTTCCAAAAAAAAGAAAGAAAAAAATCTTCCTTCAGGTGGCTCAATTTTCCCAATGATTAAAGCGAACCTAAATTGCTTTGATAACATCAAGGACCTTGTTGTGACAAGGTTCATAAGTGCAGTGTGCGGAACAGATAGAGGGGACGCGACTGACGGTATTGAAGGTATTGGAATGACACACCACTTGACTCAGACTGGGTTACAGCCTCCTTGCAATGTTATTGGAGCACAGTTGATTGGAGGATAAACTTTTAAAGCCAGGGATGCTGGAACTTAGTCCTTGTAGGCTATGTGTGGAGTAGGGTTGAGGACATTGGCCTGAACTTGTAGTAAGGGAGTAGTGGAAAGTGGAACAGGGTAGAAGAACCTGAAAGATTCATAGGGTCGAAACTCATTCCAATACCCAAACTGGACACTGTTGTTGAACTCATGGTGCTTCATCGGAATATCTTCCGTGCCATGAATTCCGTAATGCCAGACTGTGTCAATGAATGATATGTTAAAAAGAAGCCGTGTACACCAGTCTGGATGGTAAGTGGGCCAGTAAGTAATTATAGTAAGAGGAAGAGGGAAAGCAGGGGCTATAACATGTTGACATTTAGACACCCTCCTTACTCACCATTTTTCAACAATGGGATTCCATGACAGCACTGTTCACAAGAAAAAGTGTTGCTATCACGTAAGCAACTATCGACTAGGCAATCAACAACAGGTTCTCATTTTCTTGCAAGCCAGCATCTGGTTACCATTTATTGCTAGCAATTGATATAATATCCACAGGTCTATTGAGCAGGCTAGTTATTGTTGCTACTGCCTTATTGCAATTTCAGTAGCTAGCTATATATTATAGTTAACTACAGGTAGCAAGTTAATTTAACCAGATAGCTAGATATAACCTGATATAATAGCTGGTGTTTATCCACTTATGTATCCAGCAAGCTAGTCCAGTTACGTAGCTACTTTATCTCCATAAGAAAACATTTATGCAAAATAGTATGCTTGAATGATTCATTAGTGCACACTAATATATTTAGTTTATAATGGCGACAGGTAACATTAACAACCCATGTACTGCTGTTTACACGTATGCATGCAAGTGTCCACCATGGTTTGGTTTTGGATTTCTCTGCAGAGTTACGACAGTGACCACCGATTGGTGGTTTGAGTGGCCTATAACACCAAGAGTTATGGATCATCAACTTCGCCCCCTCACTGCAAAGCCAGCAGTCTTTCTTGGAGTGGGTGGTTCCTAGGGGATTGGGGCATACAGCGAGTAGCTCTCAAGTGAGGGCAATTAGAAAATGACAGTGTAGGGGATGGATTGGGATGCAGCTTTGGTGTGTGGTTGATAAATCCAACTATTTCCAAGGGGTTTCTTTCTGAATAAACCTTAAAATCCATCTCCGTTACCAATTACATACCAAATAATAAATGGGAGATAAGGTAAACCACTGATGTTTTTTCAACCCTTGAAACCCTTTTGTAGAAAATCTGTTAATAGAATGTAGGTGCAGTTGTTAGTTCCGGGTTAGTTTCTCTTTAACATTCGAAAAAACCCTGGTCCTGACATTTTGAATTCCAATTAAATGTAATCATCTTTCAAAGCCTGTCTGGTTTGCATCACTGAGCAGTGTTCTAATTCAAAGATGTTCTCAGTGATATGTAACAAATATTACAAAAGGTTAATTAATGCACAATAATTGAAGTAAACGCGTAATCGTTCAGCTCCTAAAATACAGCACTATTTTAAGGCCGCTATCTTGTGGGAGACTTCTTTAGTTTTTCCGTGAAGGGAACGGTCCTAAACTTTTTAACATGGAGAAAGAAAGTTTGTGTTTGAGAGATGAAGCAAATGGAAATTGACTCCACACTCTGCATCCAGCACGTCTCATAAAAGTTTCAATGATGCTTAAATCTGGTGATTGGGAAGGCCATGGAAGGTGATTGACTTCATCCTGGTGTTCATGAAACCACCCTTGAATCTGTTTGAGTGGGTGGGGTGTTTTCTTGTTGGAATATGGGAAAATCAGTGTTTGTCTCACAGGGTTCACCTGGTGGTATAAAATGGCCTCATAGTCATTGGCTGTAATTCTATCATGCAAAGAAATAATTGGAACCAGTGACTCCCACAAGATGGCTGCCCTTGTACCATAACTCAGTGTTTTTCAGTCCTTCTCCTGGAGGCCCACTGTCTTGCATATCTTCTATCTATCCTTGCTCTACCTACCTGACTGAACTCATCAGCGGCATTTTTGATTAGCTGAGCACACCTGATTTAATCAAGCAGCAAGGATAGATAGAAGATATTCAGGACAGTGGGCCTCCTGGAGTAGGAATGAGAAACACTGCCATAACAGATCCAATACAATGTTTAACAGTTGGGCACAGGAAAATGGGTTCAGCCTTCAGCCCTCTCCAAAAACATACCCATCCTGATGTTGGAAAAGGGGTAAAAGACAATTTATCAGATCATATTACTTTCTTCCACTTTTGGAAGTCCAGGTTTTGAGCTCATTACACCAGGTTATGCATTGTTGCACATTGATTTTGGTTACAGTTCATATACAGCAGCCCTACCATAAATAGCAGTTTTGTGACACTCACAACATAGATTTGTTGACACTGGGTCACAAAGGGGTCATTTTGAGTCCCTTGTAATTGCTTCTAGCAACTATCCTGCTAAGTATCCATCTATTCTTATGTGTAAGCTTTGACTTGCAGCCACTGTTCCTCTTTTCTGATGCAGTGAGTCCTTATTTGACATATGCCATCATGAATTTCAACACTGTTCTGTTTGACACATGAAATTATTTTGCTATTTCTGTGACTGTTGCCTGCAATTTGTCACACCCACTCCCAGTTTGCCAGCTCAACCTCAACTGCTCATCAAGTGTACCTGTAATTCGTTATTCAATCAGTTCCTGGCTACTTAAGAGCTCAGTCTGTGTTGCCTCATTGTGAGGTATTGTTCTTGTTACTCTACCAAGCCTGCATGCTGCCATACCGTGTTTGACTGCCGTTATTTTGACCCTTGCCTGTTCTCTGGACTTTGCTTTTGTTGAATCTGTTTTTACTGCTGCTTCCCTGTTACAGACCAGCTTACGCCCCTGACTACTTTTAATCTCTGAAGGCAAATTGTAAGAAAAGATTGTTGACCACACTTGGATCCCAGTCTGTTTCATTACACAATTAGTGTAAGTGTTGATTTTAAAATTTTATAGCAGAAACATAATGTATTGACATTAATTTGACACACGTGTTGACTCTGATTTAAATTCCAATTTAGTTACCTCAAAATATGAGTCCTATTTTATTTTGTGTTTCCGTTACTACGTCTACCCCCTGTATATAGGTAATATATACATACACAGATATGTTACAGCAGTGAGAAATCTAAGTGTCTTTCTTCAGGGAGCATCTCCAGAATTTTTCCTTTTTTAAACCTGCACTGGTACAGATGGAGCACCAGAACAAATGGAGCCAACAGATTTCCAAAACAGGATCAGATTGACTGCCTCATCCTTCATCTAGATTTTCTGATCATCCCATAATTGGCTAATTATGGGCAGGAAGAAGAGAACCAAGGAAAACTGGCAGTCAAAGCCACATTGACTAACGGAGTTTCAATCTGACCAGCTGTACCTTGTGAAAAATTTATCATTTGTATCAATAACCACTGTACTGATTTTCTCAGAACATTAAGTCTTCCTTAGATGCATTATTCAATCAATTAATTGTGCACCTGAAGTGCTTTGTTTTTAGGGATGATTGATTTGGGGGTAGTCTGGCAGTGAAGGCACTGAGGGAATTCAATCATGGAATCAGTTCAGTGTCGTCAGTGATTTGTCACCCATGACAAATATTTAACCAATGAAAAGCAAGGCACAAACATTCCCTGAGGAGTTCATTCCTTGCTAAGTTAGATCACTTAAGGTTTTACCTGCCCCTCCCCAGCTTCTACCAGATTGTTATGAAAGGGAGGGTAGTACTGGCTACGAACTGTCCATTGCAGCTGCTGCTGGGTAGAATAGGGCTGAGTACCTAAAATGACATGGTCAACATTGCACATGTTTCTGTTAAGAAAAGAGCCTTGGAGATTGCGTTGTCAAGTTGAGCTTTAATAAATAGGTCATCTCCTTTTTGAAGTCATGTCATCACTACTAGAAAGACAAAATGTATGGTTCATCTCTTGTTTCTTTTTTTATGCAACACTCTGTTAAAAATCTTTTGGTGGACCTGAACGGAGAGCAATATTGCAAGTACATTTTTTTCAATATTTTCACAATTATTAGTATGAAATGTACCAGGATAACTACACTGTTGTTACACAGTAACTCACATGCATGTGCTGTATAACTAGAATATTTAGCAATTTATGAATGTTGGAGACAATTTTTCTGTTTGTGTAATTACTCAGGCTGTCTGAATCATCTTAATCATTCCATAACCCTGACATTTACCCAAACCAAGACTCTACTCATAACCATGACACCCCAACTGAACCATTCCCCAAAACCACCCTAACAATTTTTGCAAGGTATGTAATGGTGTGTAATTGCACGGAAGCTGCATAGTGCTTGTTTACATTTTCAGAATACATACATACCTGTGTAACAGCAGTGTAATTACATTTGTAAATGTCTTATTTAATATAACCTCTTAAGATCATACTCTCATCAACTCTTCCAAAATGAGTGCAGTGAGGAGTGACAGTCTGAACTGAAGTAGAACTAGGTGACTGTACTGTTTTGGAAAGGGGCCTGGGCTTATAAAAACAGCAATGCAGGTGCAAATAGTTTGTTGGACCCTGGTAATGTACCCATGAGTAAAGGATATCCATGCTTAAAGGACTTAAATGTAAATATCCATCTGAATACATTGATGGCATAATAAAATGTAAGCAACGGACATGATCCTGGATAAGTATGTCAGCAAAGCAAGTAAATACTGTTATATGGGCTGTGAGAAGGCCAGAGGCTGTGTTCTGCCACATCACATTCTTTACCCTCCGTTGCAGAAGATTGGTGATTTGAATCACAGAACATAGCACTGCTTTTAGCCATTGAGAAAGGTACAGAATCTAAATTATTGCTTCATATACAAATACATCTGTATTAAGTTCGCCATGGCACTTAGCTCCACAAAGAATAAAAATATTTACCATATACATACATACATGCGTATGCCAATACTTTCCATAAATAAAATCCCGAACCTCAACATGGAGCTCATTGTCATTGATAGCGTTGCAGCCCATTTTGCTTAAAATGTCAAGTGTAGTGACATGTTCATGTATGGTACAATGCATTTAGAAGCAACACCTGCCTTGTACTGAGAATATATTCAACATTAAATTCTGGTTGATCAACTGCATATTAATTGTTGTCTGTGCTTTCTGTATCAAGCAAAGAATTGGCAACAGCTCACCATAGATAAAGTGGCAATACTTTTACGTTTTATACGTTTTTTTCAGCATCCATTATTTTCTCCTTTTTAAGAAATTTAATGAGATTTTACGGAATTTATTCAGATGCTCCACATCATGTTATTACATTGTGATCTTGTTAGGTTCCACTGTTTCTAGCAATATGCACCCATTTTTCTCTGTCTGTCAAACCGGGGATGAGCAGGTGACTTTGCTGTGGGGCATGGGGGCTAGGGTAACATCGTCGTGACTGGTAATGCGGCTGTCACTTCTCATGCACCGTTCGTCACTGCAGCACTGTCATTCCACACAGATCTTAAACGCGGCGCCATTTGTCACTCCGCCCCTGTCTCTGCCTCCCTCCCTCCTGGCCCCAGCACTGCAGTAGGATAGTAAGAAACACAGAGACTCACCGGGAGCACAAAGCAACTCTTCTCCGCTTCTTCATCTGCATCTGCTCCACAGGCTGAATGTTTGCCTTTGATTAGATCATGCCAGTCGTCAAATACGCTTCCTCCCCAGGAAGCCCCTGGGAAACTGAGGCCTAGAGGTCTGAAATAGGGAGCACAACACCTTTTTTCCCCTAATCAGAAATATGCTCTTCTCTTTGTTAAAAGCTCATTCCCAGCATGAAAGGAACACTCACAGACATGTTCACTGTTGATTCTGGATGAAATATCTTAAGCTTTTCAACAAGCCTCATCATTGCATTGGTGCAGTATGAGTTTCTTAATTATGGAACAAAGAGAAGAGGTGTGCATCTGAAGTTGAAAGGGTGCTCAGATGGCAGTGTGGACTACAGAGACAGAGCTTGTTAAATTCCTGGCTTATTCTGATTTGCGGCGTTTGCTGACATATCTCCAAGAGACCCAGACTGGACCTGACAAACAGTTGGATGTGTTCTTTTGCCTAAAAACAAAACTCTGGTTGAGGCCTTTGAAACTGTTCTTCATATTTTTTCTTGATTTTCCAAACAGCATAACTTCCACCACTAGATATGAGAAAGATGTATTTTCTTATACAGAATTATACTATAATGTTACGGCTGCTTAGTAATCTAAGTTAATAAATGTGATCACATCCAATTTAGTTTTAAAGGGCAGCCAGTCACTGTTTGACTGGTAAGATCACTCGTGTTGTACAGGAGATTAATAGATGGTGCAAAAATGAAAACATTACACCACAGTGAAAACATTGAAAAGGAGTCTCAAATGCATTTAACATTTCTTTTATTTTACACTGTCACTCTCTGTACTACAAATAATTGTCAAACCTGAACACATACAATGCAGTTAGAGCACACATTCTTTAGATTAATCTAAACACATTACATTACATTTACTGATTATGTTTTCACACTACTAGCTAAATAATGGGATAGCTACTTGATAGCTTTATTGTTGAGCGTATTCACAGTAATTTGATTTCAGTAAATAGCTGTTTTGTTGTTTACTGAAATAGCTGTTGCTTACAGCTATTTGTGTTTAAGCTAGCGAGCTAGCAATTGATAGCAATTGTTCTTAGCGGTTAAGAGGGATTTTAAAGTGCAATTTAAAGAATGTCCATAAATTGCTACACGCATTTCACAAAACAGCTCTTAGAGTTTGGATATAGTAATAAAGAACATTTTATTTATTTTTAACAGTTAATGTTGTTAAATCAATTTGATAATAACCAACTGGACTGTCTGTGAGGCATGCAATGCCGTAAAAATACATCAAATACTAAATGGAAATACAGTAAATCAAACAACACAACACAACACAATATACTTCACAAATGTACTATGTAGGGATGTGGTATTGAAAAGTAGTTTTAAATTGAAACAACATTTGTAACCCACTGGTGACCTGATTCTGTTTCATTGTGCATCCTATGTTGTGCTCTTCTACAGGCCCTTGTAACATTATATGTTGCAATTAGTCACTGTAATACTGAAGATTGATGTGTAAGAATAACTGTTGACAAAGTTATTCCTGCCAATCTACAATGCATGATAAGACTCTTTCCCTGGGTTTACATTTTGTAAAGAACCCTAGGTGCTATTTACATTAAAGCACTACAGCCATTCAATCACATTGTTTAATTAGTTTATATTTCAGAGGAGGAAAAGAAGGTAGCTGATAGTTGCTCCATTGTTATCATAAGGATTAGGCCTTTTTAAATAAAAACAATGGGTGGCTCTGCTGGCTTCAGCAAGGAAATGAATGGAATTTAAACAGTCAGAAAGCTACAGAGGCAAACAAGTCTTTGATCCCGTTTCATCTTTCCCCCAAAACACATGTTGGTACACTGACCAGTGGAAGGCACTGAAATTCTCAGAGAGCTCAATAACTCGGATCCCTTTAGAAATATGAAAAGATCTTTGAGACAGGTGCAAAAAGAAATGCCAGAATAGTAAGCAATGAATTATTATCTCTCCAAATTGACTCAGTGATTCAATACAATGACACACTCCAAAAGCAAAACTGATGTACGGTACTTCCATTTCTATTACGGTCAGGGTCTGATTTTAATGTCAAGTTTGTGGTGCAAGAGCAAAGAGGGGAGGACAGCCAGCTGTCCATGCACACTGTACATGCACAGTTTTATAACAGTGGGAATTCATCAACAAATGCCTTGCATATGCAGAAACACCTTTACTTTTTTTCCCTCCAGAAAACAATTTATTACACCAAATAGAATCCAGCTCCTCTCAGGCCATGGACAATGCACTGATCTATTGTTTTGTCCAAAGGCAGATTGTGTCTGCTTTGACAAAAAAGGGTGAGTCTGCCAAATATGTAAGCAGTTGCTCTGATTCCAAGCCAGTTTTTGGAGTGCTTCCCTTTTCTGTAAATGTTATATTCAATAGTCAATAAAATGGAAAGACACCCTGAAAGGGGGAGCAGCAAGAGGTATACTCAGTGTGCCAATGCATCAGGTCTTAAAGGGCCTAAACAGTGAGATGATCTTTAAATGAATTTAAGATGGCTTACCTCACTTCAGAGACATTCTATATTGTTTCCATTACCAATGTCTTACCAGTGTTTTTTTTTCCTCTGTAGGTGTTTCACAGTGTATTCCATGCAGCAAGGGGTTAAATGTCTACGATGTCTACGGAAATTAATTCATCCATTTAGAAAAAAAAAATCTCTGCTCCGTATTTAGAAAATGTGTAATAATGTGGAGGTAAATATCGGGCCTTGTACCATTTCACCTTTGAAGAAGGGCACCCTCGGCAAATTAATACTTCTAAATGTCAGCTTTAAATGCAGAATCTTACATGAGTATGTGTTCTTTGATTTCTTGCATTCTTTATAAGGGTCTACCTTGTTGAATTTGTTCTCATAAACTGCTGGGAAAAATAATCAGTTTGTCCTACTTTTAGCCTAACAGATTGGTCAACTTTTAACAAAAGGGCTTCTCTGTTTTTAAGTGGCAGTGGCAGTGGCAGAGAAGTACAGTGTACAGTACCAGGTCTAAGATGATCAGATGAATCAGATTTTGTAGTAAAATGCAAGTGCTAATGATTTTTAAAATGCTTTTTTTCTTGGTTTTGCCTTGTAATGAAGTACAAAAGCATGACTGAACTATTGTTAGTTATTGTCTTTACTTCAGGCAGGATTCCATATTCTTTCATAGCAGAATAAGAACGAGAAGTTAACCTCCTTGTCTGTAGGCTCCTCATTATTAACAAAATCCTAAGTATAGGATCCTAATCCACTGTCTAGCCGTCTTGCCATGTTCCTGTCTATCTGTCCCAGAACGATTATTTTTTCATTACCATTTGTAAAGGTCACGATAAATGGAATTCTGCCTTTGAGGCCATGATTATGATTGCAAAAAAGAAATGTCTGTCTTCAGGAAATTATTTATTTGTGTTGTTTCTTTTTACCATCAAAGTGCTTAATTATGCTTTTCATCCAAAATTAAAAATATTTTTCATCAGGTGACAGGTGTACCGTGGAAAGGCAGCTGAGGAGGCAGGAGATGGGGATGTTGGGAGGTATTAGTCAGTGTTTGCGCGTATTTGCGTCTGGTGATAAAGCCGTTATGTGTCACAGTTTATGTTCATTACTGTGGCTGTGTTTACGTAGCCTGCTACTCTAAGATAAACCTACCACAAACCTCCCAACATCCCCATCTCCTGCCTCCTCAAGACACATGGAATTGATTCCAGTAATAAAATGACAGTCCCTTTTAATAACCTGACACCATTTAATTTGTGAGCCAGCCACAAAGAGGACCTTGTTTAAACCTCATTTGCAACTCATGGTTTCATCTTGCCCTGGTGATGAATCATGTCACTAGATCAACATCAATACCAAACATCATGGTTAGTATTTATATTTTGAAACCAAAATAGCCTAATGTAAACAGAATTGAAAGGGTACGATGCCTGTTGCAGTCATTATTGCTGCTATTATTGATTTAATTGATATCATCATCTAGTGTGATTTAATGCAATTGACATACTAAAAGTACAAGAGTTTAAGTAAATCTTTCAGAAGAGGAGGAAATCTTAGGAATCACAGCTAATTAGTGTTATTTAAAAGATACACAAAGGCCAAGTAAGTTGAGGAAAGAAATGAAATGAGAATAGCAAATTAGATAGAATGGGAAATGTCAGAACTGTAAAAATAAAAAGCATGGCTTAAGAGGACAACAAAGGTTAATTAGAGGCTGTCGGTCTGTTTATGATAAACAGTTCATTCCATCACACTCCAATAGCGGAGGAGAAAAAGTGAGAGCTGTCAACAGAGGACCGAGGAGATTGAGGACATAGTTTGCCAGTAGTTGATCCCCGCAGATGAGGAGGAGTGCAGCACGAAATTATATAGTGTAGATATAGAGTATGCCAGCTAATACAGCCGTAAGCAAGTTTGAGCAGCAACAGGGAGCAAATGAGGCAAACTGAGAAACACAGTCATATGAAAGGAGAAGAGAAAGGGCAAGGCAAGTCTCAGTTATATATGTACTATACATGCAGAGCATAAAAGGAAGGCAGAGAGCAAACACATGACGTGATAACTGTTGCAAGAAAGGTCAAGATCTGAACAAGGACTTGTATAAAATATGTTCTTAGGAATGGACAAATTGTACAAGTATCAAATATTAAGTATTACCTTTTTTTCTTTTTCACATGTCACTGTCACTGAAAAATATAGTTTTATTGTGTTATGAGCAAAGCACTAAAGTGCTTAGACTGAATGTCCCCTTTTTTCTAATCTAGGTCTCTGAATCTCCCTGATAACATTTACAAAAGGATGTGCCAACTGAATTTTCTTTTGTATCAAGATATGTACGTTTTCTGTATAAACAATGATTTACATTGGTACCCCTTTTTATGTTATAGTGCTTTCTAGCGTATAAATGCATGTATAAGTGCTGCATCATAATTTGCTGAGTGGTAGCTAATACATGGTTTGATGCCATCTCCATTATAGAAGAAGATTAATTTTATGAGCATCGGCATTAATCTGTGCAGCTCCACATATTGACCTGTGAAATAGCCTAATTAAGTTAGTCTAATTAACTTAATTAATTGTCACACTCTGCTGGGTTTACTGTTGAAAGGAAATTGAAAGCAAATAAGAGATCATTACTCATTGGTTTAATAGCATTTATGTTACATTTATACATGTTTTCACCACTCTTAATGGGATTTGTTACATTTATTCATTTTATTTCTGAATTTTTACATAACATTTATAAAGCATATGTACTATCTGCTTTCATGTACTTTTCTTTCAAAATATTCATAAAATATAACAATCTATATTATGTTTAAAGTGTGTTCCAACAAATCCAGTACCAAAATGAGGGTCTTTATCAAAACATCAATGCTGCCAACAAGAATGAGACATGAAGTTTAAAGAAATTGAAGCTGATGGAAATAAATGTGGCAATTCAAGTTAATATTAGTTTGTCTGAGAACTGAAAGTGAGATTATAGCTGAAATATTGCCATTTGGTTTAATATATGGTTTAATTAGCTGTATACCAGCTGTATAAATGGATAACATTGTAAAGAACTGTAACCTATGTAAGTCGCTTTGGATAAAAGCGTCTGCCAAATGAATAAATGTAAATGTAAATGTAAATATAGCGTCAGGAATGAGGGATGAATGTGTATGAACAATGAGCTAGGAACACAAGAATTTCAAATAGTTTGATGACTTGGATTTTACCAGACTCTGACTCTGATTTACCAAAATTGCCTGGTATCTCTAATCATAGAAGTAACCCAACAGGAAGGGGTTGCACTCACTAATTCCAGCTGGGAATGGACTCTGAAGGCAGAGGGGGAAAAAAATCAATGTAGAAAAGTCACCTCCATCACTATAACTAGCAGGACGGAATCCCACAACCTCTCCGGGGCCAATTTGGAGAGTAAACATAGGATGAGGCAATGGTTATGCCCCCAACCGTCCCATTACTCAGGACACAGCTTCATCTAGGTTTTAATGGCATTGTGACAGGGGACTTCATATACAGAGAGCTTACATGAATATTATTTACAAGGGTTAGTGCTGTCACGCCTTTGTGAATGACTGTGTAGCCATCCAGAGTGGCTCTCAGGCTGTAGATGTCTTATCATGAGCTTCGCTACTAGTCTTTTGTACGATGTCTAGTTTTGCATCGTCCCTTTTCTTCTAAATTCACTGCTCTGCTTTTTTGCTCTGGTTATTATATCCAGTTATAACCACCTTAAGATATATATGGTGTCAGGCATTATAATGCAGCAAATTTAAATATATAACATTCATGTCTTTGTTTGTCACAGTCTATTACGTTATCCTATTTTAAATGGGTTGAGGAAACAAAACTATTGTATATTATGTATGTGTGTTGAAGTTACCTGTTATCCTGATAATCCCGAAAAGGAGTGGGACTTCAGCCTTTACAGGCCATGCATTATTAATGGACACAAACCTGTTCCCTTATCAGATTTACCTTAAAAGTGACATTGAAATTGAATTAACAGTCTCCGTATACAGATGCAGCTCAGCACTAATTAAGATGTTGATTCGGGCACAAGATGACCATTTTAATCTGAAGCTGATTTTTTAAATCCATTAATTGAATTGTCATTATCTTATATTTTAACATAGATAATATGATTAATATAACAGAATGGAATGTGTTTTTCAATAGAGCCTGACCATAGACATCCATCTAAATCTTCATGGCAGGCTCAGCTATGGTGGAAAGCAGAAAGAGAAGAAGACTTTGTTTTATTGTACATGGATACTGTCTGTAAATTGTAAAAGGCCTGTGCTGTTGACCTCACAGACTGGAAATGATACACTCCAGAGAGACAGGAAAGGACTTTTTGTGGGCACACCCTGGTTAGCAAATGTATTCATGAAGGAGAGTGTCTCATTGAGGTAATAAATCACACTAATGGGGGAACAGGAGACAATGTCCTACTCGGATTATAAAGGCTTCATGCTGTGTAAGTTCTGAGAGACTCCATCGCACTCTCGTCTGATGACTACTCCAAGCCAAGAAGCAGCTTGCTTGAGTCCAATATTTTTTAGATTTTTTTAGATATTGTCTACAGAATGAGCATGCATTTATGGCAGATTGGAATTTTTTTTTTTTTTAGCAATAATGTAAAGCAACATAGTAATTGACAGGTTGTGGATCTCTGTCTCCTAACCACTGAGCTTTTAACAACATATGATATTAAAAAAGTTGTTAAGTTTCTTTTAAGAACTTAGTTCTAAGAACTGGCTGGAATTCAGCCAAACCATTGATTGAAGTTTTTTAATTTATGGATGCAAGAACATGTAAACACAGAGCACAATGCAGCTGCATTGTGTCTGATATATAATCAGCGGGTTGGAAAAACTGTCCCAACCGAGTTGAACTTGTTTACTTTTTTTTTTAGTACTGATGTCAATTATATTTTAAATACATTAAACGTGTGTTTTTTTCCAAACAAATATGTCTATATAGCCCATAAATCTGCTCCTATCAAAATACCTACTAAAAAGTATGCTAGTGTACTTCAACAGATAATCAAGCGTCTCTAGGTAAAATTTCATCTCAGTCAAGAATCACTAAAATGGAAGTCTATGCTGAGAAAGGCAAATTCGTTTCCCTTTTAACAAGTGAAACAAGGAGCATAAATGTGGACGGTCACTAAACATGGACAGTCATGAAATTTTATTTGTGCTTTGTGGTGGCTTGTCAAAATCTGTGGAGGAGTTTGAGGAGAAGCAAAAGGTGCAAATAGAGTGTAATGCACGATCTGATATCAACATCCTCCAATGAGCCGAATGTTTATGACTGGTCACAAACATTGCCATTTCCTGAGTGATGTCACATCCCTGTTTAGGGTCAGGGAAGTAACAAAAAAAAGAACACTTTCACAAGAACATAGCCACCCTTATTTTTTTTATTTCAGTTTGTGTGGCAGATATTATTTCAACATTAATTTGAGGTTATTTTTGTTGTTGTGAAGAGAAATTTAAATCTTAAAACTTTTTATGGACAGCATTTTTTTCTTGTAGGATTCAGTGGGGGTCAGCATTTGCTTTGTTTGTTTCTATTTGTTTGTGCCCTGACATACGAGAGACCTTGTGTTTAAATGAGGTCCCTAGCCCTACGGGATGCATTAAAGCATACAAAGAAATATTCAATATAGAAAAAAATAATAAACCATTTTTCGTTCCACATAAAAGGCACCCCTGTGTACATCCTGTAGACATACACATGAAAAAATAAAATAAATCTATAAAACACGATAAGAAAATAAGTCACACTAATTAGCAGTTAATTCTTTGTGGACTGTACTGGCATGATAAAGGACACTAAAGCTTATTAAGTAAAAGCAGCATTCAAAATTCTCAATTCTTTGTACTTTTGTTTTAATCCTGGTTTATGAATTTTACTGCATGGTGTGTGTGTGTGTGTCTGTGTCTGTGTGTGTGTGTGTGTGTGTGTGTGTGTGTGTGTGTGTGAGTGTGTTTATGGAGGGGTATGGGGGGTTGGTGAATTGTTATGATCAGCATGGTTCTGGTGTTGAACAAAATCATTGCTCAGTGGGTCTTTGTTGCCACCTAGGGTCTGATTCTTACTCTCCCTCTCTAGTTCCACAATGAAGTAACAACAGGCCTTAAAGTCTTAACACGATGGAAATAAAATAAAAGTATAAAAGTATTAATACCATACATTCAATTCTGACTGCCATGGGGCATGGTGAGCAAAAGACTGGTGAAGATGGGGAGAGGAGTGTTGGAGGATTTGTTGGCGGGGGTGGGAGTAAGAGGAAGACAGCAGGCATATCACCAGCATGTCGCTCAACTCCACTGAGAAATGATAGAGTCATCCACAAAGGCAGATCCCCTTGAGGGGGCATTTTCCCACTGGCTGCCTCAGAACATTTCATGAAGCAAATGTCAGTCTGCCAGGGGCTGTCAGAGGCAGTATGATCCCTGAATCCCAGTCATCCTCATTCGCGGGATAACAGCTGACATCAATGCGCTGTGGTCATCTGCCACGCTACCATCCAAGAGAGTGGGCTTGCGTCTTTACTGTGCTGTATCCAGCAATGATCGCCTATAGCACTGTTCAGCAATGTGTTTCTGCTGCACATTCTTCAAATGATGTGCAATTTGAGGATATGGGGGGCATTATCAGTTATTGTTTCTGCTAAGACCGAAGTATACTATCAAGCACATTCCATAAATTACTCCCAGTGCATATGGTAGGTAGCTCTGGTCCACAGGTTTGCCATGTTCTTGATAATGTTTGTTATTACTTTCAAGCATGCATTTCAGACATTGATGTACAGTGAATACCCAACTATCTACAGTAAAAAATGCAATGTTTAAGAAAGCTTTGCATTTTCAAATATATTCATCAGTTCAGATGGCATATTGCAGAGGCAATTCTGTTAGAATTATTCCATAAGTCTGAAGTCACAAGTCTGAGGATGAATGAAGTGGGTCTTAATAGAAAGCAATCTTTAACTGTGCTATTGCCTCTGGCTCAGTGCATCGCTCTTTCCTAAAGGCAAAATAACCGGGATCAGAAAATGGATGGAGATAAAAATTTCTACAGAAGATAAGAATGTCCTTAAGTGTTTTCTGTCGCTGTGAGTTGGATCGTCACCATGTAAACCTTGCAGCGGTTCTGAAGCCTGTCATAACTCACAGGTGGAAATGAGCAGCCTGTTCCCCAGGCTGCGGCAATGCAGAGGAGACAGACCTATAATTACCCCATGGGGGCCAGGAGCTGTGATGTCACTCCGTCTCCGGAGGATTCAGTATATTAAGACTAAAAGGCCAGCTCTGTAAGATTGTCACTGTGCAGCGGCCCAGCTTCCCCCATGTTCTCCAGTTCGGATCTGACTAACTCTCAGATAACATATGGGGCAAGGAGTAATTGGAAAATTGGCAGCCTTGTCAAAAAGACAAGGTGGATGGCACAGGGAGTGCATTGCTAGTGTGTATGAAGTGTCACCCCTGTTTGATTTATGACACTTTATTAGGTATTTATTAGGAAGAAGGGAAGTTTCCTGTGGTTTGGTAAAAAAAAAAAAAGTATATTATTCACATGGGGTGGGGGGCAGGGGGGCACCAACCCTGCATGTAGTTTATAGGATGTAATGCAGAAACATGTGCAAGGCTTTAAAAAACAATTAATAAATTAAAAGTGCTCAGTATTAACTGCCAGAATTAATAGTCTGTGACCTCTAACATTTAAATACCCAGGAGATCGGTATTGTTGTCAAAGGAGAAAGATAATTTGTTTGAGTTAATGGTGTCTGTCTGTCTGTCTCTCTCTTTCTCTCTCTCTCTCTCTCTCTCTCTAGATAGATAGATAGATAGATAGATAGTTGCTGGAGTTAGAGCTGGAATTTATCCAGGGGACATTCAGTTCAGACTTTGCATGTTTCCAGCCTTTTTGTTGTTGCGGTTTAATAAACAATAAAAGTATGTACATTGTTTTAATTTCAGCTAGATAAAAATTTATGCCAACACATAACATTGCTAGGACATTGTAAAAGTCAATTTAAACCATTTAAAAAACCTTTTTAAGAACATGTTTTGCCTTTGTGAGTCAAGTGCTTGAACCCTGGAGAAATGAGCTCTTTTTTCTTTACAGCATACTGTATCTCAGCTGACAGGAGCAAGGCTCTCTAAAGATTTATTAGTATTAGTATTGAAACAACATCTTAACAGATTAGTATTAACAATTACACAGTACCACTGAAAAATAAGTAAATAATTCCAATTTATATACATGATCTAGTTCAAAAATTGTTGTTATTTAAAAGGCATATTAGTCCATCAGTGCTGATTTCATCACATTTAACTGTGATGACGAAGAATCTAAGCAAATAGCTAGCTAATATTTTGTGAAACACTTTTTATTACTAGCAATATTGCTAAGCAGACACACTTTCAGGAAAAACAATTACTACTGGCTCGGACATTACAAAATGGGTTTATATAAATGTTCCATGTTTTGTGGTTGGCTGGAAGTATCGTGAGGAGAGGAGTGTTGTTTTTAGTTTTAGTCACTGAGATCAGTTTTACCAACACAGTACAAATCAGCACAATGCACAAATGATGCATTAATTCATTAAATGCCCTGCCAGAGCTTCTCACTTCATTTCAAAATCAAAAGACGTTAATTCATCCTTTAAACACCAAGTTTACTGAAATGCACATCCAAATCCCTTGTAGTCCACAAGACCAAAGCTCGCTAAGCTTACTAATCTATTTCACAATATTCCCAAAATTGTAGTTTTGGTTGCCATGCTACAATTCTCTCTTGATTCTGGCACGATCATTGCTTATTCAGTGCTGAACACAGGTCACCTGCTCCCAAATATCGTTCCTTAATTTATTTTGTTACTTAATGTTTTTAATATTCACCTTAGCTGCTTCCCTTATCACTTCTTGTTATAACAGCTTCGTGTTAAATTAAAAATTGGGGATGAAGAATTATACCTCTTCAACATTATACTTATTGGAAGGTTGGAAATCTACAATACAGTTGGTTTTAAACCAATGTAAACTAAGCTCCAAATCCTAGCAAAGAAGCAGACAGTGGCATCAATCTTGTTTCTGTGATATCTTTTTAAAGCAGCCACAGCAGACCTTGTTGAGGAAACTATTTTAATTGGAACTTCTCTTTTAATGGCTTCATTTAGTATACCAAATGTGATTGGTGTGGCTCCACACATCTTACATAAAGCAATCTTTGCTCAATGTCTGAGCATTGTTTCTTTGTTCTGCTTTTATATGCAGTTACAGAACATACAATATTGCTTTTTATATGTAAGGGTGGCTTTTTACATGACATTTACACAGCCTGTAAAAATAGCCAGATTCACAAAGAGTTAAAATACAAACAAATGATAAGAGTTCAGCAAGAAATTATGTCTCAACCAGTTTTGAATGTGTCCTGATTTTCACGCCACACTTACAGAGTAGTTCCAAAAATCCATCTAAAAATAATTGTTTTTTCTAATAGTCTAACTTGTTGACTTGCTTTTGATGTATTCACAACACAGCACAGCTAGGTGTGGGGGACTTCTAGTACTACAGACACACCATTACAACTTGACAACCTGTACAAATATCCAGGTAACAGTTTTATCTTATCATTTTAATTAAAAACCAAGTAAATTTCTTTTTCCCATTATATTAAGCATTCTAGACCACTCGCGTTGTCTCCTGTAGTTCTGCAGTAAAGGAGGTATGTAAAGCATACACACACCTTCTTTAAACCTCCTAAAAATACATAGCCTAATGAAAACAGCTGTGGTTGAATCCATCCCTCTCACAACACTCCCTCTCAAAGAGGCTGCGCTCGTATATCAGTTCATCAAGGGTGTAATTCCAATTTGTTTCAAAGGAACTATTAATTTGCCAATTTCAGAGCCAGGCAGGAGGAACCCTTTAAAAGCAGCCAACCATGAAAGCCATTTCCTTAAGGGTTTTAACGTTTGGAACAGACACGTGAAATTGAGGCGCTTTGATGAGATATTTTCTGCCTGCAGACGTTGAGCTCCTGCGGTTGGGCTCCCAGCAAGGCGTCCTGCCCGCCTGTCTGTGCTGGATGTCATTAGACCTGTAATAACACAGTGATCCCCACGTTAATGTCGGAGACGCCCGTCCTTTCTCTCGCGTCTTGCATCTCTGTTTCACACCGGCTGCATACTAAACAGCCTTTCGCCACGAAAAAAGGGGAAAGAGAGAAAGTGCAGAAAAAGATGGGAAAAGCTTTGCTCAAAACAGTTGTGTAGTACAGTCATAGAAACTGTGATTTCATGTTTCTCCAGGATGACAGAGGATACCTAAACCAAGATTATTGTTCTTTGTTACCGCTAGGACCTTAGTTTCTTGCAGCTGAAAAGAATTTTGGGAAGGTATAGCATTACATGTTTATATTTATGGGTTTGTTTTATTAAAAGTAGCACCGCACATTAATGAAAAAGTATTATTGAGAGAATATAATGGCTCCTCTGAGAAACTGTTCATTCATGAAAAGTTTTCATTTGATGATTAAACTCTGATGAATATTGGTAAGGAGAAGTATGTGACATGATCTGTCTGTGCTGCCATCTGTGTTTGTGTAGTATTTTTCTCCGCTGGTTTTTGTTGCCATGAAGCTGAAAGAGAAGACTCAGAGAAGCAACTTTGTCTTCATTATCACATTCAAATTACCTGCCTGATAAATAGCACAAGTACTCCAGGTACTTCAAGTGGATTTTTTTGTCCTTTGATTGTTATGGAGCAGATGTAAATGTAGTCCCTGCTTCACTGTAAAAAGTTAATTAGGTGTCACTCTTGCAAAGCAAATGCACTGATATGGAATTCATATTTAGAAACTACTGAGGTTATAATGATTCCAACTTTTTTGTTTAAATAGCTTTCAAACCTTTCCCTCTCTTGACACCACAGCGGCTAATATTGTATTAGTTAGCCAAAGAATCATTACAGTTAAGAAGCAGCATAGTATTACAGAAGAGATTTCTATTTTCCTTACAGTTAATTCTCCTCATTATCATCATCTCCCCGATTTAATTGCTGTGGATATTTCATAAAATAACATCATCTCCTCAATATTTGAAAAGAGCCTGGATGACCTTTCTAGCTTGCCTATTATAGAGGAATCATTTTCCCTTTTTAATACTTGGAGAATTAATTCCCCACTAATGTAACATCCCCATGATTTTGATCTCAGGTTCTTGACACTTGAACATCAATTTCAGCACAAAGACAAACTCATTAGGATGCTGGGCCTTTAAAGGCCCATGTGCCAATTGTGTCTCCCTCTTCAATCAAAGTTATCCATTTAATTGCTTGAAAATTTCAAGCAAATTTTGAAAAAAAAATGCATATATAGAATACGGCTTTTGCCCCTTTCTCTATGCTGTCTGAAAAAAGAGTATAAGCATTTAGCAGGACATCAAATAACTTCAGATGAACTTTCCTGAGATATTATAAGTAGTATTTTAATTAAATTAGCATCAGGTTTGAGGCACTAAGGCTCTCACCTCAGATAGTGTAGAAAGAAAGTGGCAAGCTTGTTAATCATAAAAATCAGATTCAGAACAATTATCATTCTAAACTAAGTTTCCTGCAACCTCTATCTAGCTATGATAGCCACCACTGCTTTTACCATACAGTAAGAATCCCTGGTTCATTATCTGCTGTTGGTGTTTCTCCTGCTTTTGGACAAAATTCATCCTCAATTGCTTCTGGTCCCAAAGGTACAAAAACAGCACCTTTCTGAACATATAAGCCATGCTGCCCTGAATATAGCACCTACGTTTAGCCATACTGGCCTAAAAATACTCTTTCCCCAAATATAGGCCTAAAAATGCAACTTACATTCACAAAGAATCTGATACAAGACTGAGTCACTCTCTATTGCTAATGCTAAACAGATAAAGATGGCACCATCGCCCAAAGTGGATACAGAGTACATTCAATAGCTGTGGTGGATGTCTAAAGTAGCTCAAAAGCTGAGTATGTACAGAAATCATTGAAGATTCATGTTGCCAATTTTAAGATTTTGTTAGTCACGGAAGCAGAAGTATCAAACAGCTGGTGTGTTGCTTAAAAAACAGTGTCATAAAAAATAATATGAGGCAATGATGCGGACAAAACAAACTCTTTTCGAACTATCAGAAGAAACCATTCCATGGACCTAAATTCCCTCAGTCTGAAGTGATCACATTTGAATTTGTGAACAATTTCTGGAACATGAGTGTGCTTTTCTTACTTCTGACATGAAAAATCAAGCATTACCTTTTCTTCATTGATATCCAGGTTACCATTAATCATCAATAACAAGGCATTATTTTCATATGTTTTCAATTCCCATACTTGACAAGTGGATTCTCTTATCATATGGTATGTATCGATTTATTATGCTTGATATAATGTATTAGCTATCTATCTTATGGTTTTTTTGTACCTCACTTGTAAGTCGCTTTGGATAAAAGCGTCTGGCAAATGAAAAAAAGCTATCTAATAGTACTTGCTTTAGTATGGTGAGAGATATGCTGTATTTTGATTCCTACAGTTGTTGCTGTAAGTATGCCAATGTTTTGTATTATGTGTACATATGAATATGTGGGTCCATTCAAGCATTTTTTGAAGGACTGTTACGTGGGTATATGACAAATAGTATGCACAGTTAAAAATGGAAGTGAGAGAAATGCTGTTGTCTGGTGATGGTTAAAATATGAATCAATAAATTGAATAAAAACAATGAAACCCATGAAAATGAATGGACAGGATGAATGGAAGAATTTGACAGAATACTCTGTTTAGTAATTTAAGACCCAGATGGTGCAGTGTCTTCCAATAGAAAGGTCCACCATTTTTGCCCCTGGACCCCAGTTTGTGCAATGTTATGGAGGATGAAAAGCACTGTAACTAGGCAACATGGGACTCTCAATTCTCATCTAGTTATATATTGCAACCCTTTGCTGATACTGGGTGTCACTCTCCAGTGTTATCTTGGGGAGAAAAATGCCCTTGCCTCAAAGCCAAGAGGCACTTACTCTGTGGAAAGATGCTATCACCCTTGGTTCAGACTGAATTGCCAATTCTGATGTTTATGCATTCTGCATTCATGCAGCTTACAACAAAAGAAAAATATAATGATTCCCGATATAGATTAGAACCCTGTTTGTTCTATTCTCTCTTTCTCTTGCTCGCCGTTTTTTCGTTTCTCTCTACGTGAGAGGAATTTCAATCCCCATGGCAACGCTTAACTTTAAACATTAAATACAAGGGGGAATGGAGCGTTAATATGTTTCTGTGATGATGTTGTAGCTCTCAACCCGACTGTAGCGCAATCTATCCCAGCGTGAGGCATCCCAGGAAGAGAAAATGCATTGACTCAGTAGGATTACTTAAGAAGAGAATCCTGGGTTAGAGCAATCAAGCAGAGAATCTTCCAGGAGCTGCCAAGCCCAGATCAAGGACAACCCTGACATGTTTTTGTGGTGGTGAGAACAATCCTTTGGGCAAAAAGGGCACTCACTTGACAGACCTGCACCCCCAGGATTCTGAATCAGTGGCAGATATCGGCCTGCATCCTGCACTCACAGACACTTACCCGCTTGGCTGGAGGGCAGCCATTCTGGCTCTGAGAAATTCTCTGTAATTGAAATGTGCTGCATTCTGCCCAGTAAAGACATGAGGAGTAGGAAACTGTTAAATCAGATAGACTCAGAGCAGATACAATGTTTTTACTGGCACAAGTTCAGCTGTATCTTATTTTCTCTGAACTTAAGGAAACAAGATAGCAGAGACTTTCCAACTGAGGCATCCTATCCATAATTGCATTCTTTTGTATTCATTTGAGGTACACGTTGCCTTTAGAGGCATTATTAAGTTATTAAGTAATTTGTAGCAACCAAACAATGTTCATATCAAAGCATCCTATTTCTGTGTTATTGCAACATGCACATGAATTCTGGTGAATGTGTTAACACACATACATAACCATAACATGACCGAGCCACTTGCTTTTCTAGTATTAATAAGGCACACGGTTTTGTAGCCCGATATCTTTACTCACAGCAAGGACGCCAGAATTTTTCACCACCATTACGGCCTCCTCATGTCAGACTTTTCATGAATGCCCCTTATTAAATCACCAAGCATTTTACCGCACCCCACGACCTGCCAAGTATAAAGAATTTGTTTACTGTAAATTGCACCCCACTCTCTCTCTAACGCCATCTGCCATCCTGAACTGTGCTGCGCTTGCCTTCACTAAAAATAGACCACCTGATTGGCTCCTGCAGAGACCGGGGGTCCAGATTCTTAACACTCAGTCCTTGAGTGTAAGTGCTCTGGCAATAGGTTGTTACTGTGTTTACTGCCAAATACCCCTTAAAAATAATTTTTGTCTCAGTAAATGGCCAAACTGAAATGACTTTTTTCTAAATGGCTGCCCCCATGCTTGGCACAACATGTGCACATAATGGATTAATATGTTTTACATCATGTGCAGCATGTATCGCTTCTATGATCTAACAGCAGTCCCCTGTATGCATTTAAATATATTTTCACAATCAATTGTGGAGAGAAGTTCATTCTGGTGGATTGTAAGCGACTCCAAGAGGTGTTTGGCACTATGTCCATGGGATAATGAGGCTCTGAAGTTTATGGAGTGGCATACAATACGTGAATGACTTCTAAGGCGTAATTCTGCTTTCTAGTCCAGTTAATGGGAATGACTTGGCTAATGCTATTATTCTCTTAACAGAAACAACAAAGACAGACCTTTAACTATCAGACACAGAACTTTTATGTCAATTTAGTATAAGGGACTCAGGGTTCATGCAAAACCAGTAAGTAATAGGTACCACAAGAAGCACACAGATACCTTGTGTTAATAAATTAATCACATAGAATAAAAACATAGACACAGTTCAACAATAGAAGGCATGTTTGTGTACAATGGCTTTTCTAATTACACCCTTGCAAGTGAGTCATTGATGTCTCCATTATTGTCCACTTTAACCATTTTTCAGCACAGTAGGCCAAATATACATGCTGGAGAGTTCCCACATGGTGCCACTTAGACGTACCTCTTCTGGAGTTTAACTTTACTGTCACTAACAGGATCAGTTATACAAATGCAGACATGTAGATGGAGGATCCCTTCTTTTTTGTCTGGTACAGATCAGGCTCAGCTCTCAGCTTCCACACTAAGGGGTGATTTTGTTGTGTTAAATGTCACTTTTGATTATAAGCATCGGTTTGTTCCACACCATCCCTGCTGTCGCCACTCAGCTTTCTGTCTGGTATGTGATTGTCAAGCTTGGTTTGATTTCTGTTGTGTTGCTTTATGATTTTCTATCCATCCATGTTAAAAACCATTCATTGCCCGTGATCCAAGCCACAGGCACATGGAACTCTCACATGAAAACACTCACAGCTCTCATAAATTAATGAATTTGTGTTTACGACTACCATTGTATTGTTATGGAGTTTCAGCAGCAAGACATCACAGCTAAGATATGTAGCTTGTCATTAGTATATTTTAAAGTATTTTGTACTACTTCACAGCCAATGGACTCAAAAGCTCTGTAGGAAAAGGCAGCTGAGTGTATGTAAGGGATTGGTAGCTGCTCACTGAAATGCACAGAATGAAAGAAATCTATGCTCCAAGGGAAATTTGCTAATAACAGTTTATTGACACTAGTCTCAATCAACTGTCCAGTGTCGAGGTCAATAGTGCTGGGACACATTCATGACCATAATTTAATATAATGACATCATAATCAGCTTTTTATAGCAATTGTTACCTAAGTAGTGAACATGTAAATGCTACAAAGGTAATGCTGACTGATGTAAAGTTTTACCTAAACTCATAAATCTCGAATGTGGAATTATCTAAACATGTTAACAATATGCAGAAATACAATATTTTAATGTTATTTATATATATATATATATATATATATATATATATATATATATATACTGGTATAATGCTTGATATTCTTTTTAATAATTGTGCCAGCATAGATGTGGTCAAAGACTTAAGGGATACCAGTGTTGGCCGCAGCCAAGGCAGGCCTAAGCCATTCGTAGTTTTGTAAGTGCTACTTGAAGTACTTTTCTCTGAAGTTATGAGTTGAGATAAAGTACCCCTTTGATTTAAGTGAAAAAATCTGAAGAATGGTCCGTGATCGTCGAAAAGCATATATTTAAAGGTTGTCTGCGATTTTACAAGTGAAGGTAATTGCATTCCAACGTTTCCCTGAATTGGCCTATCTGTCACCGAGGGCTTGTTTATGAGCGGTTTATTCCCCCAGCCAGAGTGGAGCGCTCCTTCCATCAGCCATAAAACCCAGAATTGCTCCGATTCATCACCCAATTAGTGAGCGCGTGACAGCCCTCCCTATGGGCCCAGACAGCTGCGGCCCTGGCGCCGATCGAGGTGCTGCTGCATGAACCCAGAGCAGGTCAGACCTGATACAGGTACAGCGACAGTAACCGACTGAGGTGGGCAGAGTTGGACGATCAATTGAAAAAGAGCACTATTTTGAAAGTTAGGATCTTGAACTTGCATCTGTAATATGCTCTACTCTAACTGTAGTAGTATTTGCGGCTGTAAAAAACACTGCCATCGTGGAGGTATATAGATATAGTCCATGCTGAAGTTATGATCTCAGTCTCTGGCAGGGGCTACGAGTGATCCAAAAAACATATGTGGCAGGGGGAAATGGTAATTCACAAAATCCCAGAGCTGCTCAAAAGAGCACTGGGAACCTATAGTATCAACCACAAAAAACAATCCAAGTTTTATCATCCCTTGAACTGTGTCCCCAACTTGTTTGCCCTCAACCCACTGTCACATCACTCAAACAACAGAAGGTTCTGACTCACTGTGTTCATTAACGATCCCATGGTGCTCTTTGCAAGGCATTGTCAGCCTGCTGTCCTGGTCAAATTATAAAACCTGGCTTTCTCTATCTGTCCCCTTAATTATCCCCTACTGTTAACTGGCAATGCAATCACTTGCATCTCTCCTCTGGTGTTTGAATAATAGTTAAATATATATACGATGCGTGAATGGTGCTAATAAAAGTTATCTTTATTGTGTATATGCTTATAAGTAAGCATATTGTTAGAAATGTATCGTGATTTGATCCAGACATAAATGCAGACCATAGTGACATGCTAATACTTTTGCAAAGCCCAATTTTCCCTCTTGGAATGGTTTGAAATGTACCATAGTTGCCCATGATCAAATCAGATGCATAAATCAGAGTGGAGAAAATAGTAAAGGCCATTAGAAGAAGCACACAGAACAATAAATAGACTGACTAGGTACTAGTGCAAGGAAAGCTTGCATGACTAAATTGAACTGACTAGATGGAGTCAATGTCTTATGATCTGGTGCTAAAAATGTCTGAGAGATAAAATGTGTCTTGTCACCTGCCAGTCAGTGTTTTCTTAGGGTCTCAGTAAAGCATTTCTGTTGAACAGCCCCTCCCTCCTGCTACAGAATCAAGAACTAGTGGCAAAAATCAGGAAAACCCAACAAGCAGACAAATGCTGACAAGTTTAAGGAGTCAAAGTGTTTAATGCTTGGATCAAAGACTTGAGGAAGCTGTCTGGCACATTAGGTGTGAGGAGAAAATTTTACGAATACATGCAATGTAGAGCAGCGAGGAAGATCTCCCAATGTGAGCATGCCTAAATCCTTGAAATAGAATTCTTTCACCCCTGCTTTGGTAAGCTCAAATGGTGAGAAAAACAATTAACATTCTGAGTGCAGAGGGGGTTTCATTTCATCATTAGCCTGATGTGTAGCCAGCTTCATCTGAGCTTCGAAACGCAGATGCAGTATAGCTGCTCTTTCTGAAAGGTGTGCGCTGTGGCATTGATATTAGCAATATGGACTTGAAACCAAGCCAGATTGTTGCAGGTTCAAGTCCTGTGTGGGACATTACAGTGGCATTCTTGGCAAGTTCATTTAAATGTCATTGGTTAATGCTAATACTTACATAATGGATAATAAGTATTTATTATTGTAAGCTATTATTGTCATTGTTATACATTGTTAATCATTTTAGTAACAAATGGTGGCTAAAATAGTTTTTGAAATATGAATAAGGTGAACATACATTCACACAGATAAGACAGAAGACTTGAACATTTGGACATTTTTGGCAAATATACAAATATTGAATCGAGTTCAAATTGATTAGACAAGTAAAAGGCTTTGAGGCTGTAGGGTAGAAACATGAAAAACATGCCTACTTGTCTGAAGTTCCAGAAGGGAAGTGGCTTTTGGGTGGACCCCAGTCAAAAGAGGGAGTAATTAGAGGGAGCAGAGGTCACTGCTGGGTGGAGTGCACCAGATGAAATGAAAATCATGGAGCTGAGCAATAAAAAAGGTAGTGTGACAACTGTTATTTATGAACTCCCAGCTTCACTCATATTCTCTGTTTATAATATTGTTTCACTGCAGCAGACAAGTATGGATGTTTCACCCACTTGCTCTTTAAAATATCATGAAAAGTATTTTTTGTACCTGGTACATGTACTGTACAGTATATCTCTCACCTCCAGGTCTGGTTTTCTGATGATAGCGCTAAGTTGTATAATAATTTCCCCGCATTTTTTTCCCATCTTTATCTTTTTTCATTTCCTCTATCTGAACAAAATATGTCCGCTATATACTTCACAGTGTAATCTTAGGCTGAACTGTTTCATTTAAATGGGACCATTTTCAGGTTCACCACCCTTTTCATATTCATGCATCAACTCAAGGTCAGGCTATGCAGCCTCTGCTATTTCGATCCTAACTTCTCAGGCTCATGTTGAATAGATTAAATATGCGTTTTATAGTGCTGGAAGAGCTTTGAGGTGCACCTAGAAATCAATATACATGCAGGACTATGTATGCCATAACATTATGGCACTCAGTCTGTATGGGAAACAACAGGTTTGTACTTTTTTGATCTTGATGGGTACAGAAAGGGTTGTCATTCAGATTGAAAATCCATCACAGTTGATCCAACATTACTCATCCAATATATATAGACTGTACATAATTCATTGGCAATATTTCAAGACAGCTGCATATGTTGACCATTTACAGAGTCAACATACTGTTGACTATCCATATTGTTCCAAGACATTTCAAATATGATATAGTGTGCATCCTAAGTTAGCATCTGAAAATGTATATAACCTAATTGTCATCAACTATATCACAAGGACATTGATTTGCCTGCCCGAATCATGCCCCTACACACAGGTCAATTAAGTCCAGCATCTGAGGGCTAGACACTCTCTGGCACACATTAAATTGAGGGTGTCCTGGATTGAACCCTTTGTATTTGTAGCATGTCTGTAGACTTGAAATAGTCACTCAGAGTACACCAGTGTGTCTGGCCACCTTTGACATTAACATTTCTACTATCAGCATGTCTTCGGCCTTCATGACATTAGTCACAGTATTCAATTTGTGGGTACAGAATGAAAGTTTTCTGTTTTTTTGCACACTGGTGTTCAATGTGGTGTAATCACCAGACAGAACACATTACGGCTTCCTCTACAGCAACAACATGAACTTAAGGACTGTCACTACTGATCATATGACACATGCTGGCTGTGTTGATTATGTGAATCAAATATTATTAGAATAACATTAGTTATTCAAATGCATACAGTTCCTCCAGTGTGTCTCACATATTAAATGCATTTTTAATATTATGTTTTTCTCGCAAAATATGAGTGAACTGGGACTTGATTGAGGCCTTGACTTAAAGGCTTGCCAAGGTGCCTCTTTGAATCATTAAAAAAATTCACCATGAGAAAGTTGTCAGCTTTAGCAGGAACTACACTTTCTGTGAAATTGGATGTATGTAGTCTCTTATTAGGTGTTTCAGTGAAAGAAATTCAGAATTAGTGTTGGCTAAGTTTAAAAAGTCAGTATCTAGTCCACAGTTAATGATGAAATCTCTCTTTGGCATTCTTCTTGACAGCAACGTGCTGAACTGACCTTTACTGCTCATTATGGGATTGGGGTTTTTGTTGAATAGTACAAACAGACCAGTATCTTGGTCTGAAATTCCATATAAGTAGTCTGGATACACCTTAGATCAACAAACAGAATCAGAAAATGATATCACTGTTATGCCTGGATCACATACAATAAGGCTTCATTACCATAAATTAATTATCAGAGATGAAAAGATGGTGAAACAAATGGCAGGTTATTATTTTGTTAGATGATTGTCTTTTTACCGTGAATAGAGTGGCGGGGTGATATACCACCCGAAGGGGAAGGCAGTACACCATGAGTACAAGATGCCTAGTCTTTTCACAAAAAGGTTGTGAGATGCTGAGACACAGAAAAGACAGATATGTCAATTTCAGTCTCTGAAACAGTATTGACTTGAAAACTGCTTCTATGTTTCTGACAAACATTTGGTATATAGTATTCCACAATAGTAGGTTAGAAAGGAAAATGGTCAATCAAAGATTGTTTCAAGCCAGTGTTGAAGATGCTGAATGTTTTTTTAAGGAAATTGATCATGGGAAGGAAGCACAACTCAACAATTCAACTGAGGCTGGGCGCCATGTGCTGAAATTAAACAGAGGAGTGAAATATTCAGTTTGCAGTGAATATTTAGCAGGACAATTAGTGAGCGCATTTCATTCACAACTGTAGAATATAAATGGATTTTAAATGTGGTGTGACCCATTTCAACATCCACATTCTCCCTTCATTCAGAACCTGTGTGAACACATCTAAATGTTTAAAATGATTGCCCTCCAGATAATACCACTGGTTAATATGAGCTTTATTAAATAAAATAGTAAACTAAAATCAAACTAATAGAGCACATACTTTTCACCTGAAACGAAACATTGAAGATGAAACGCTTACACAACTCAAAAAAGTGAATGTGAAGGATTATAGGAGGCTTTTCATTAGCCTGCATAACGTGATTCAGACAATAATTAATCTTGCTTATGTTACAGCTGCTATTCTTCTGCTTGGGATTGTGGGGAAAATGAGATTAGGAGAATGAATGGAGTTTGACATAAATCCGTTTCGGCTTTGAGTTGAAATGGAGCCAAATTACAAGCTAGACTATCAGTGTTTTCTTCCATTTATATGCACCTCACAAAAACCCTCGTTCACTTCTAAGTTAAAAAAACACGTTTTTTTTTTTTGTTCAATGTTACACTGCCCTCTGGTGGTGAAAAATAATAAACACTGTCTATATGCTTTCATAATAGCAAACTCCATTTAGGTTTACAGTAGTAATACTTTTTGTTGTTCTGCATGATGTGAAACATATATCAGTTCAGACAGCCCAGATAAAAAGTGCCATTAATGAAAATTGTGATATAAGTCCTGTTTGAAAAAAAAGTGTCTTATACACGGTGAGCTTGCATGTACATGACCAAGCTCCTGAAGTATTTTCAGTATTATTATTGATGAGGTCCTAGAGGATATTCTTATTTGCGATAATCTTAGGCAGTGTAGATTATATCATTACTCTGTCCCTTTATATAAAAGCCTGCTGTCCCATCCACCAATTTACAATAGATTAAAGCCCATGACTAATTATTTTTCTTTAGATTGAAAAAGGTACACCAAAAGAGAGTCAACTTTTTTCATTCTACACTGAGCAAAATATATATTTCTGCTTTAATTTGGCCTTGCTTTAAAATTTATTTCCACCATCCCCAGCCTCATGCCTAGAACTTTTACAGGCAGGACATGAATCACTCTGCTTCCAAGTACTAGATCATGTCTATAACCTTGGGCCATAGATAATGCTACTCTGTGAGTGTGTGTGTGTGTGTGTGTCTGTCTGTCTGTTTGTCTGTCTGTTGCCATTTACGAGAAGACCATGTTTAGGGGAAAAAAAAAACTGGCCACATTTCCAGCCTGGAGGCAGTGATATTTGTTTGTATTGCAATAGCTATACAGATATACAACAAAATATAATTTTATCAATTACTAGATATCATACAAGTTTTTGATTTTTTGGCTGCCTCATTTTAAATAGCAACAATAATATACTTTTGAATGGATATTTTTAATATATTTTTATATATTTATTTATTTTTATATATTTTTGTATATTTCTCTGTTTGAGACAAAGTTTGATTCCTCAGCAATCTACCCAATGAATACATTTTGTGTGAGGTAACCCAAAGTATCATAACATGTATCAAATAGGTATGCTGAAAACCTTGCAGGGCATAGGCCAAGTTTAATGCAGAGGTAATTTAATCAATCTCACCTCTTTTGTGGCTTTTGCCAGCTTTAAAAGTTTTTTGTTAATGAATAAAAATACTATACCTTGTTATAGTGTGTGTTTTTAGCAGGAGATAAATAATTTCAACACAACATTAGACCACTAACACTAATCTCTCAGTAGACTGATGTCATTCTGCATGCTGTTAAAGGCACAGCCTTAAATGAAAACATATAAGGTCTTTGTCCCCTCCTTTGTCACATACTTGAAAGCCTTGAACACCCAAAGGATAAAGCTTTACTTCAATGATTGACTCTGTAGGAATCAGGTACTCCATATAAGACATTCTTCCAGGGTATAGTATTAAAATTTATCTTTTAAAGTGGCAAAATAATACTGTCTCATACATAACCATATACACAAACAAAGCATGGAGTAGTACAGAAAGTGAACAAAAACAATGAAACAGTTTGTAAATTTTTATGCAGTTTTCCGTGCGTTTTGCAGGTTTTTTTGTTTTTGTTTTTGTTTTGTTTTTTTTGTTTTTTTTTTTTTTGTATTACAGCTTCTACAGCATCATTTCCACCATGTAAACTCCTAGAAAATTCTTTCTGGGAAATGATATACTGTAGATAGTTTTAAAATGCATGCTCTCCGGTGAAGTGAGTCATGCTGCACAAACTGTGAACCATATAGAGAGTTGGTCTGGGTACAGCAAAAAATTGTTACAGCAAAATAAATACTTTTTAAAAGCATGATACTACTGTTTTGCTGATCTAATGTCAGACATTGGATTTAAAGAAGTACTGAATGCAGAAACATTTATTTAACTCGTGTTTAAACGTCTATATGTTTTAAATAGTCCCACATAAGCAATGTTTCCCTATTCCCTATTCATGACAAACGTTTCAGCAAAAGCAGGTTTTTAAAATTGTTTGGCAATTTTATTTGGTAAATGAAATGTACTATCGCAGCTACTTTATTTATTTGATCGTTTATGAATTTCAATAGAAGAACGACTCCTTCCCAATGTTTGCTTAAAGGCCAGGTGCAGGGCTCCCACCCAGTAGGCTGGCACGACGTGATCAACGTGGTTCATGCATGACGTCAACACTCATTCAGCGCAGTGTCATTACCGCACTATATGTAGCTGCTGAAATGTAGGCTTTCAATGAAATTATGTAGGACAAACACTGCAATTACATTTCACCGCCATCTCAGCGACAGAAAAGTCGCATGGTACGTATATTTTATATTTTTAAATAGGCTGACATTATATTGTTTTTTTAGAGAGATGGTAGTATTGTGTATCTCAGCACACTGTCATCATTCGCTGCTAATGATAGCTGTCCATCGTGTTAACCAGGAAAACAGGCTATTTATTTTGGTGCGGTTCGAACAGAAAATCCAACCCGATTGATAAAGGCACAAAGAACCATGAATTTCTGCTGTGAGTAGTTTAGCCGCATTATTTTTCACGCATCTTCTTAACGGTGAAAGAAGATGCACCGAGGACCGTAGAAGATGTACACAGAGCTAGAAGATGGTAAACGATGGCATCTTCAGAATCGCAAAAGGCCTGCCGTAGAGATTCTGTCGCATCTATATATAGCCTATGTTCGCTAACGCTGACTGCTATTCATGCGTGGACATTGCTTGATGCATGGCATCTATAATGGTAACATTTGTCATAAAGCATTAATGTGGATGATTTCTTTCTCCGTATAGATCGGAATGTAAATAATATACATACAAACCCGTTCATTTGTTGTAACGCCGTGAGCATTTTCCTGAACAAGACTATCGTTTCCCATTGTCTTAAGAGGTATTCCTCTGATTGCCGTTGCATTTAAAGACAGCCCCAATACGCCTCAGTAGCCTTAGGAGACAGTGGGCTTTCCTGTGATAAATACTATTGTGTATGAGTGGAGGAGTGGGTGAGGTGGGATGGCACCACAGTTGTGTAGAGAGGCAGCAGTGCACCTGTCTCCTGTCCACTTTTGTGGTGTCTTTGGCAAGGGTGTGGCTGTAGCCAGCCAGATAATAACAGGTTCTTTTCAATGTAATCATGTTGAAACAGCATACCTGCACCTAATTCAAGGACACTGTCAATATTAGGCCCCCATATCACATGTCAGGCACACCATCCAATACTCTTCTGCTAGAGTTAATAAAGTCAGTGAATAAACTTTAGATTGTGAAGTTCTGATCAGTATATATAAAGTATGATATATATGTTGAACAACATTGCATATGTGTATTTCATATTGGGAGGAATAAAATATGTATTGTATTATAGGTCCCTGTTACTGTCAAGGAAATTTGAAGTACTTTGTGATCTGTAAATTAGCCAGTTAGTTTACATAAATCCATGTTACTTTGAGAATTGGGTGTTATAATGATTAAAACATTTGTGGAAAATTTGTGTGAAAATAATGGGCAAGAATATAGTGTAACACTCCCTTAAATTTGCTGCTAGGTCATCATAATAGATGCACAATTAACTTATGATACATACTGTACAGTAGGCCAAGTGGAGTAAGCAAGTGATATAGCATGTATGCCAAGGGTTCACTCCAGGTCTCTGTTGGGCATCAGGCTAAACCTAGTAGAAATTACACAGTATTAACTGAACTCTATTGCTAATGGACAATGTTCCACTTTGGAAAAAAGTAACATATATGTTAGTATATTCTAGGGTTTAATCTCCCCTGTGTTGACTGAAATCTGGTCTGAATAGTTTTTACCAATAGAGTCCTACCAAACACATTCGCTGGGTTTTACTTCCTCATAGAGCCAGCCTTCAGTTCCTTTAAATGTGTCAGTTGGGTGGACCTTTTCAGGGGTGAATTTTTTTTTCAGTGTTAATTTCATTAAAATTTAATATTACTTGTTTTCCAGGTTCTACAAAAACATGGAGAGCAGAAATTAGTAAGTATAAGTAAGCTATTTGAAAAAAAAGTAATGTTAAGTAATGTCATTTATTATTATTACCTGTGTGCTTCAGAGAATAGGATATATTTAATTTGTCTCATGGTGACTGAAGGCCATCTAACCACAATATTTCATTCCCCATATCTCTGCAGTGGATATTCTCGTGAATACTACGATCGCTTTGTCCAAAGCCAAGACTCGTCTGTTGTTAACAAATTCCAGCAGAAATACTGGAAAACCAAACAGACTCTTATCAAAGTCACAGGAAAGAAGGAAGATGAACATGTCGTGGCCTCAGACGCCGACCTTGATGCAAAACTTGAGGTGAGTCTTTGCTGCTGTTTTCATTGCCTTTTATCTCTACAATAGATGCTGCTTTCATTGTACAAAATAGCAAATTATTTATTTACAAAAGACATTATATTGGTCATTTAAAACAAAAACTGTACTGATGTTACTATTGATAACTATCAATATCAAAATTAGGCCATTACACTGAACAATTTGGCTCAAATCTCACACTGTGTTAAAACAAGCACTGTTCCAGTGCAGTGACACTTCTGTCCTAAATTCTTTTTGCAGACTCATGTAATTCCAGTGTAGTGAACATGCAGTGTATTCCAGGCCATCTCAAATATTTGTCTAACAAGATTTGTGTTTTTATCATGTAAGACCAAAAATTATGAGTTGGTAAAAATCCAACAAATTTCTGATGGACTAAGATGTAATTATACATGTTTTATGTTCTTTAAACTGATTTTCTGCCCGTATAAAGTTGTCTGTCATGTACCTCTAATGAATCCAGTCCCTAATAACCAAAATGTTTCAACAATCAAAGCCTATTTGGCTGTACAGCATTTACTGCTGTTTTCTGCATTCATTGAAAGTGGTGAATACTGTTGCTCACAAAAAAGTTAGACACAAGGCACCAAAGAGTATCATTGATTTAGAAACCCAGAGTTCATTGCTGTACTTGTTACTAGGAGTGACTGACTTCACCAGCATATGGACAGCCTAAAGAGTGCTATTTATAGAGCGTGTGCCAGATTCCCTGTTTGTGTTCAGGTGGAGGCTGGACTATGCATCATCAATAAGATGTTACTTTTATTTTGTGTCTGATGTTATGTTTCTGTGGTGCCATAGGTGTTCCACTCAGTCCAGAGAACATGCATGGAGCTTCTGAAGGTCATTGAGCAGTACCAGAGAAGAATCTGCTGTGAGTATATGCCTTGTAAGCCTAACATGATCCCAGCGTATGTTCCTATAGTTTACCAACCTGCACCACCAGCTCTCACGGTTTGGAGAGCTCCGTAGTGTCACAGCTTTTACCCTGAGTATAAATTACCTCAAAGTACATGGTTACCATCATAAGCAGAGCATAATGTAGATGCAAGCCATTTGAATTGATGTGAATGAAGCTGTTTCAGTTTTGCATCACTAGAGGTCACTACCATGGTACTTGGTCTCGTTAATTCATTTCTGTGGCAGACACCCTTCTGCAGACATACAGTTTGATCTTACTCTTTCAGTAACTCTCATCACAACTTTATTGCCACACTTTTCGCAGAAACAGTTCCAACCCTCTGTCTAGTCCACTACTCTAACAAGCTCTCCATATACTGCCTTTCTGTAGTTATGCAGTCCTGTGTGCAGCAGTGAGAGCAAAGTTGTGCTTTACATGAGTGTGTCTCACAACAGTACAGTAACTTTTGATCCTTCTCCCAGTTTTGTCACAGGAGGAGAATGAGTTGGGCCGGTTCCTAAGGTCACAGGGGTCCCAGGACCGGACCCGCGCTGGGAAGATCATGCAGGCCACTGGAAAGGCCCTCTGCTTCTCCTCTCAGCAGAGGTCAGCCCTGGGTCGTGACCGCACATGCCTGCAACCCCACTGCCAACAGGGATCCACCATCACCTGGCCTCAAGCCTTTGGCACCCCCTTTTCTGCTGTTTCACTGATTAGAACAAATTATAATATAGCAAAGCTAAGAACTGTAATGTGTAACATGCCCCATTTTTATTTATTCAAATGTGTAGTAGCCGTGGCGGTTAAGAGGTCTGTCATCACTCCTTTCTCATTCACTGTAGTTGTTGTTAAGCCTTTCTGCCCCCTGCCCCCACCCCCGCACCCAGTTTCTCTAATAAAAGAGAGAACACCCACACTAATGTCCTCTGACCATGCTGTGACGCATACTGTGCACTGAACATTGTTCTGTGTAAATAGACCGTGATGAATATTTAAAGTGCGGTGAATAATGCATGTAACTGCTTTTGATGTTATCAGTTAACATTTTGTTATCTAGGACACATTAAGGGTTCACTACCTTCTGAAATGGATTTGGTAATTAATTGCAGCTCGTGTGCCTAGTATTACTATCAGTGAGGTAAGGTGGTTTGGTCCACGCTCGGCATTGACTGTAGTTTTTGAACGGGTCTGATAAACTGTCTAAAACTGTCTTACGAGCTTCCAGTTTGGCTCAGTCAGAAAGGTGTTTATTTCAAGTGCAGCTGAGCCCCACAGGCCAGGTTTGATCCCAGCCATGTCATCAGCTGACAATAAACGAGGACCTAATGCAGCAGAACAAAGTGGCAGAAGAGGAGGCAAGGTCAGGAATAGTCATATAGTACTGTTGTACTTTTGTCTGGTAATATTTGCTGAGATGTCATAATTAGCTGCAGTGTAACTCAGAGATTTGCTGAGAAAGTCTCACCTCTTATTTGACCTCAGTGTACTAAACAAAAGTGACATTTGCCTGTAGAATTTAGAGTCATGTACATCACAGCTGACAAATCTTACGGCAACGTATGGATGGCTGCTTTCTAGTGGAAATCCAGTTTATTGAAATGTGTGTTGTTATCAGCGTAACCCAGAATGATATGTCACTGTATGTTCCCCCCAAGGCTCGCTCTCCGCAGCCCCCTGTGCCGTCTCTACCAGGAAGTGGAGACATTCCGCTACCGTGCCATCTCGGACACCTGGCTCACTGTAAACCGGATGGAGCAGTCCAGGACGGAGTACCGCGGTGCGCTGCTGTGGATGAAGGACGTGTCTCAGGAGCTGGACCCAGACACGTACAAGCAGATGGAAAAGTTCCGCAAGGTCTGAGAGACCCCTGGAGTCACGGGTGTGATTCAGCTCATTCACATAGTGCTGCCTAAGGGCTGGTTTCTGTTCTAATATCTGTGCGCAGATCATCAAGACAGCTATACCCAAAAATAAAATATGTTTGTCTTCTTAATTTTTAAATGATGGAAATCCCTCATTCACTTCCTCTGAAGGGATCCAGTTCTTTCAGAAAGTGAGTTTAACTTTACGTTGATGTGAACGCCTCTGTGAAAAGTGCTCTCTGAGCCCTCAAATGAAACCTGTATGAGACTGTAGACTTTTTATATTTTGAAGAGGTGAAAGATGTGGTGCTGCTTGGGTCCCTAAAAGACACATACAGTGTGGTGTGTGGTGTAATTTTTTTAAATATTTGAGCCGAAGACAAGCCAGCCTCCCACCAGGGCATATTGCCACCTACAAATCAGTTAAGTGTAATAAAACTTCCAGTTGAAAATCACCTAACAGGAAATACAATTCCTTTGGCTTTAATTAGAGTCAGTCATCTGGCTCACTTCAGTGTCAGCAAGAGTTTGTTCATACTTAAGCTCCCATGTACTAAGTTGAACATTTAGGAAAAAGTCTAGTAGGCCTAAACATTCTTTCATTGTGTCTGACTGAATCACCTGGATCAACTGTAAATGCAGGAGTCCAACCATTTCTGTAATCTGACCATTATGGCCTCTAGAAAAATAATCTCGAAAGGAAATGACCGCACACTTAAACTGCCCTCGAAGTCTTGTGGTGACTGTCACAGAAAAAGTAGCACTGTGCAGTTAGACAAGACTTGCCACTAGAGGGGGCAATACCCCATGAAATAGCAAAAATTTCAGACACTCTAGGATTATGGGAAGCCTATGTTGTTTTATGTAGTTCAAAATGATCACCCCAAGTGTATGAGGCTATTTACAAAAATTTAACCATCTCTTCCTACATGTTTTGTTACCCAGATTTTCTATAGAAGTATGTATGCTTCAACATTATTTTTTAAGATATCCACTAAAAGGTAAGATAATATTTGCAGTGCCATTACTGATGAAAATACAGGTGCAATTACCATGTAATATGTACTACCATTGGTTGTTTGGTAAAAAGAAAAATTGTATGCTGAATCTATTAATCTTCTGCTTTGTAAAATCTCCTCCAGGAGCAGTATTAATTTAATGTAGGCCATTTTAATTGGAAGCATAGTTATGTCTTATAAATGTCAAAATGTTGTAATACTAGATATTTTTTTATCTTATCTTGGCTTCAGGTTCAAGCTCAAGTGCGTCTTACTAAAACAAACTTTGACAAACTGAAGAATGATGTCTGTCAAAAGGTGGATTTGCTGGGTGCCAGCCGCTGCAATCTGTTGTCCCATGTTCTTACCACGTACCAGGTACAACCAGACAGCCAAATGTAATCTACCCAACTTCTTTCCATGTGTTATACTGATTATAAATATTTGAGTGTTAAAAGGACATGTTTCTTTATTCATCTCACTGCAGACAACACTCTTGCACTTCTGGGAGAAGACGTCCCACACCATGGCTGCCATCCATGAGAGTTTTAAGGGATACCAGCCATATGAGTTCACAACACTCAAGGTACTGTCAAGATTAAAGAGTTTATATATTACATTTGTTTGTGAAATCCATTATAGGTGAGCCTCTTCCAGCATCATGGCTTCATTACCTTATCTGTATAGCTTTTTCCATGAGGAATTTAAACACACAGCTGTGTTGTTATGCTAATATCCTGACTCATAGAATGAGTCTACTGTATATTTTGGACATAAAATTGATTACTCTAGCTAATTTCTACGTATGTATATTAAGTAACTATATATTTACTAAGTTATTAAGTTACTCTTAATTAAAAAATACATATTAGTTACGTTTGGTGCAGATGTCCTTACTGTATTTGCATTGTCTCTCACTCTGGCATTGTCTGAAATATGTGAAATACAAAGCATATTACAGGTTACAGTTATAGTTACAGGGATTGTAGTGATTTTAATATGTGTAATTACAGTACTATTGCTAATAATAATAGTAATCATTATAATTATAATTAATGTGCAAACGTTGTTATTATTATTTTCATTGAGTACTTGAAATTTTGTATGGGACAATAAAACATTTTGTATGGGACATTTAGAGGACATTCTTTTCCATAAAGTTACACACATTTTATAACTGGATGCCATTGTCATTGACAGGTATGTTTCAGATTCTAACATAAGGTGATGACTTTGAAATTAGAACAAATAGAATAGGGTACAATGCCTAGCATTAATTCTGCTAGTATATTTGTGTGGTCATGCCACTGAGGCAGCAGTGAACATGTATGTTGACAGGATTAACAAAACCAAGTTGAACACTATTGTTATTACCTCATTGGCCATGCGTAAGAGCATCATCTTTTCTCTGCTAAAAAGATATTGCAGCCGTCATGTTGATTCTCTGCTTTAATTGACAAAAATTATATACTTAAGAAAAAAAATTATAAATCACTTTCATTGAATGAACAGAAATTTAGTTACATAGAGAATAATTGAAAGCGTAGCCTATCCAGAACTGTAAAGCCTCTAAGAAAAACATTATATGGTGTAAAAATACTGTACATACTTGGGAGTACCTTATTTCATTAAAAGGAAATGGTTTACATGAAAATATTAGGTTGGCCAATGTTAAATATAAACTAATGTAAGTATATTCTTTAATGAAGGAAGCTGTGAATATCATCACTTTAAGGCCTCTATATTCATACAGCATGTAGTAGGAGATTTTTTTTCTTCATCTGTTCTAGCTTACTATGTATTAAATTGAAATGTCCTCTTATTGTATGTTTAAAGAATAATTCTGTGGTTTGTACATCGACACAAATTTTCCCAAATACATAAATAATTAATATGGTTACAGCAAAATATTTAACCTAACATAATATCTTAATTTCCTGTCACAAGCTGCGTATTTCCTGGCATGTAAAAAAAAAAATCTGCATGTTTTGTGCTTTTGTACTTACTTTTTCCTAAATTGATATATGTATTTATATATTATTTATTTATTTCTTTTTGAAGACCTTACAAGATCCTGTCAATAAATTGTTGGATCAGGGAACGAAGAAAAAGGGGAAGAAAAAGATGAAAGGAAAAAGGGAGGATGGAGAGAAAGTGGCGGAGACAGATGATCAGTAAGTCACACTGGCAGCCTGCTTGTTCAGGGACTGTTACATCATTATACAGTTACAGGTGTCTACTGAGCACTTCAGCCGTTCACAGTCAGTATACATGAGGCCAAATTAAATGGAAAAAGTACAAGAATCGTAGAAGACTACAGAAGGACACAAACTGAATGTACCTTTTCTGTTCATTATTAAAAAAAATTATAAGACACTTTTAAAGTATTAGACGAAGAAGTAAATAGCACGTGAGTCAGGTTTGGTTTTATTGTCTCTTGTGGCAATGTGCAATATGTAATGTGGTAAGATGATAATCATTTTCATGAGGCATTCACTTATAGTAAATTCCAAGAGTATATATTATTATATTGTTACATTTTTAATTGAATTGTCTCTGTCCACCAACACCAGCTGAGAGAGAAGGTGACTTTCATATGACATGACGAAACATCGTGTACATGTGTTTTGTTTATGTGCAGACTTATTTCAATAGATGAGATGAATCACAATAAGGATTCCTGTCAAGGAGGTACAAAATCATTCATTCATCATATTTTGTTCATATTTTAAAATATTTCTCCCTTACAATCTCAAATGTTAAATATATGATTAAATATGTTTGTATTATATTTTTTTATTTAAAATATACCATTCAATATTTAAGTCAACTACAAACTGCAGAAGAATTCAGTCCGAGCACTATTTAATGTTTGTACAATATAGTACATGTACATGCTTAAATTGTTGAATAATTTTATTGGATTATGGTGGAAATGTTGAACTGAATGTCTTGAGATGCCGTCTCCTCTTTTCCAGGCGTATCTCCAGATCAAGGAAGCCCAGGACATCAGCTCTGTGAAGATGTGGGTCCGGATCTAATGCAAAACAGAGGTGACGCTCCTTACCAATATTCCACAAACCTGGACATTCCCAGCTCCTTGTTTGCTTCACAACTGCATGATATATTGGATTATTCCATATTTTTCCCATAGGAAATTCCATTTTTGTAACAAGTAACATCATCAGGTCCTAGTAGTCAGTGCTTGGTTCTTCTGTACAGTGACTGGTTTTGTCATTTAGACAATTTAGAGCCTCATTCAGCCACATCCCCCCCCCCCCCCCCCCCTTGCTCACTCGCTCACTCGCTCACTCCATACTGAGAATGTGAATAGATTTGCAAATGAGTCTGATGTGCATTATTCCGTCAGTCCGTCTCGCTCGCAAACAGACCATCTGTCCTTGCTATAATCTGGGCTTTTTTAAACATTATGGTCGCATTGTTTAATTTAAATCCACTGGACTTGGCTTAATGCGGCTGCATCACGCCAAACAGTTTGAATCGAGCCCCTTGTTTATGATGGTGTTATTGTTTCCATTAATTGCACTGTAATTAAATAACATGTCTGTCTAATTGTTGCTCAGAGCTGTAATTATGAGGATAATTCAGGCATGGGGTACAGGAACTCATCCAGTCTCAGAGAGCATCTTTCAGAGGCATAAGACATGGCATATGGCACCGTCTATCCCAAAAGCAAGATTATTAAGGATTAGATTTTAAAAATGCCCTGCGAATTACATTATGATTACCCAGGATTTTAAAACAAATTCCATTTTGATATTACTGAATACATTTGTTGACATGGTGTAATTATCTCAGTTTGTAATTGACTTGCATGTCACCTTATAGAGTATTAAGTGTTAACACCACTTTTTTAACTAAGAAGCTGTTTATATGTCTGAACACTTTTTTGTATGCATTCTTTTATAGGTGTTCAAATTCAATATGTGTATGTAAAGCCCTACGACATTGAAATTGTGAAGTCTGATGAAAGTCAGAGCTATGACCCTGTGTTTAGAGAGTCCTAGAGATGTCACTGTTAACGAATTGCCACCTTGTTCCTCTCCCAGAACAAGAGGATCTGCTCTCAGAATACCATGATCACGAGGGCGGGGAAAAGGACGACATGGCCTTGCTGAATGAGATCCTCAACAGCTCGTCTCTGGATGAGGGGGAGTTCTCCCAAGAGTGGCGGGCAGTTTTTGGGGAGGAGGATCCTCCAGGAAGTGCGAGTGAAGCGGGCCACATGGACGTTCACCATGAGCAGTCGTCCTGTTTCCTCCCCTCCCAGCTGCTGGACCACAACATGAACAAGCTGCAGTCCCCATTCACCAGTGAGCTCTTTATTATTGTCACATTAAATGGATCACGAATATCATTCCTCATTCATAGTTTTGCGAGTGTTTAAACCCATAAAGAATATCTTATTTTAATTCCATACATTTGATTTAGATATTTTCACCAGTATTCTATACGCTGTTTTTTCATTTTATTTATTTTTTTGTTAAATTTGGGGGTGTCTTGCATGACGTGTATAAGATGGTTTTGGTTTTCATTACCATAAAATAATTAAATACAAGAAGCTGTTAAAGCAAATCAATCTGATTGTCTTACACAGTGCGAGGCTTTCTAATGTGTTTCATCTGACAACCATGTTAGGGGAACAGAGTGAGGAAAACAACTCAAACAATGAGTTTGAAGGAAATATTCTGAGATTCAGACGAAGTTCTCAACATTTTGACTGTATGAAGCAAAACCCTGGTGGGAAAAAGGATCTGAGGAGCCTGGTAATCTCTTAGCAAGACCAAAAAGTCTTACTGAAACATTCATGAGTGAATGACCTCTTACACGGTAATCTGTCGTTAGGTTAGCAGTACAGGGGGAAATAAATGTGCCATGAAATAGTGTAGCTTGCTACAATTAACAAGTATAGTATTTAAAATATTTTTTGTAGTTATTACTTTGGCATAACAGTTCTGGATGCCTTATTTTTAAACGTGGAGTAGATTTGCTGAACCCTTATACAATGTTTATTTACACAATACCCTGTGTTTCAGTTGTGGTTACACCAGTGGTACAATTGGTAATCTAAATATGAGACAACTGTATCATAAAGTCTTACTTTTGGTACATAAAAGTCTACATGACTGTGGTTCCTTTTTTCTACTGTGTTGTGCTTTGAATAAACATATTCAGTGTCCATACTAAAAAACTTCAAAAACGTTTTCCCACAAATGATGCAATGGTTAGAGTAATTATTCCCTCTAGATGAGTCTGAATCTTACTCTCCATTCCAGATTGGGCCATGAGCATTCCACAGCTTGTCTCCCAGGCAACAGAGCCATCATCTGGAGCCAATCAGGACTCAACCAAGTCAACAGTGAGAGGTAAGTCTGCGCTTGATTGTACAAAACATCTGACGATGGTCTTCTTGATATTTTTCTTATGATGTTCTTAAGAAAGTATTACATTCCCCAAATTATTCTCTCTCTGTTGGTAACAACTTTTTGATTAATAAATAGAAATTCTGAGAGAAGTTGGATTAACCCTAATAAGCAAACTAAAGTTCCAAATAAACATAGTATAAAATGTTTTTTTAACATTTTTAAAAGGTTTCAACATGCACAAGCATTTAATAACTTTTTATATCCAATTTAGGTATATTCGAGGATAAATTGATATGTAAATATTCAAATTGAGAGATTTAAATAATTATAACAATTTAACATACAGTAAATTGTGTCTATTTGTTTTGCAATTTGTCTACAATTTAAATTAAGTACTGTACCCACAATTAATATTTTGGACTCTAGTATTGGTTATGCAAGGTTTTCTAAAATAAGCCATGTAATTAGATGTGAAGTTTATAGAAGTTTTTATTCCACTACATTTTGCTGCAAAAGTGCTACTCTGTTTTTTATATACCTCTGCTTTTCATTCTGTAAATACAGAATCTAGACATAAATTTGACAGAGGAAAAACACTTTAATTCAGGTAAACCTGCAAAGTCATCTAAAGGAAAAGTGCAAACCTTATGCCAATGGGCTCAAAATCCAGGCAGGACCTCTTTGTAAAGGACAAGCCCAAAATTTTAGTCTGTTGAATCTGTTTGAAGTCTCTCTGACATTTTGCAGCACTCAATTGGTTTGTGTGTAGATTAATGTACATTCATTCTGCAAAATTATACAGGTCAAAAATGTATTATGTGTTTGCACAAATTTACTTTAAGTAAATTCATCTTTTTTTTTGTAACGTTAGGCTTCTGCTGATCAGACCTGCTGTGATTAAGCATGACGACAGCATGCATTACTTGCAAAGTGCACAAAGAAGCCTAAAATTATAGTTTTGGCAAAGAAATATATCAGGCAGGCTACATTTTTTATCATTTTGCAATCTGTTTTGATTAAAGTAAGTGATGCATTTCTGTCAAGTGAAATCCTATTGTTAAAAGGTTAAAATAATACCATTGCCATACCATTAATTAACACATTTCATCATCGAAAAAAAATTGATAATCGCCCATCCCAGCCATCCACTACTCGACAATCAGAAACGTGTATCATTTACATCCCTAATAAGAACCAATGTTCTGAGTATTTCTGGGTGTCTGTAGAAATAGTTTTTTGTGTTTCTGTACCAATACTTTTATTTGCTGCTCTTCCCACAACTCAGTCAAAATGTCCTTGCTCTCATTGGTCAAAATGCCTATCACTGTTGTCCTGTGGATTTAAATGTCTCACTGGGATGGGAAAATGAAACCAGTTAAACATAATTGCATTCAACAATGAAAATATGCATCATGAACTGTGCGGTATTTTAACAAAAGTAGTTGAACAACTGAAGTACTAAATCTGTAACAAACTGAAACAGAAATCTCAAAAGTAAAGTTGATGGTGATATGGCTTATAGACTACTGTATTAAAAAAATACAGTTTGTTTGCAGATGAACCAGTTTCCTTTTTTATCACATGCACTGGATTAACATAGCAGTAAACTATGCAGTTGGAGGTCTGGGAAGGGACATGGTCTTGCAAACAGTACAGGACAGAATTTACAAAACAATATCAAGATTTCATAGCATTAAACTAATGTGTACAAAAAAGATTGATTTCAAATTAATTTTATATTTTTATGGCATTTTACTTTTGTTTTTTATTGATAAAATATATTGGGTGGAAAGTCATTTTGAAACACATTTCCTTCTCTTCCTAGTGTCACTTTGTATTGCTGTGTAAAATGCACTTACAGCTTGTAAATACTGTAACTTTTGAAACCTTTGCGAGCGTGATGCCGCTCCAAGGAGAGAGGTGGAGTGACTGCAGCAATAGTGAGTAGGAGTGTGTCCTGGTTGAGTTAAAACCACATCCACCTCTCTTGCTTCTGTTCCTGACTTCACAGAAACCTCTGAGACGTCTAAAGATCTTTCAGCCTGGTTCAGCCTTTTTGCTGATCTGGACCCCCTGTCTAACCCTGATGCAGTTGGAAAAACGGACAAGGAGCACGAGCTGTTGAATGCGTGAACTCACCTTCACTCCCGGTTCCTCATATTCTTCTCTTTTCTTTAAAGTGATTTTTGTTTGCAGTTGAAAAAAGGATAAAAAAAAACTCAGTGGCAACCTGTCTTATGCCAAATCACTAAACCACTGTAGAAATATTGCTTCCTAGATGTTTGAGACATTTGTGCAAATATTTAGAGTTGTCAGTGATGACTTCCAGCAAGGCTGGATTCATTTGAATAACCAAAGGATGCATATAACCTTTTCTGATAGGATTACCATTGCTTCTTTCATTAGTTAGCATCACGATTTCATATATATCACCAGCACTGGTGAGCCATCAATGGGTTATGAGTTATGAGTTAATCCTCCTGCTAAAACTTAATGAACAGAGCTCTCGGTTAATATGTCTGAATATCAGTAAACAGTGCACAGCTCTATACAGTCAGACTAAATGTCAAATTTGTAAAGAGACAGCCGTATGTAGAGACAGGCCTTAAGGGAGTGGAAAGATGCCGTCTCCCCCACAGACTGCTCATCCCTTATTCCTTCTTACTGATTTTAATGGTATCTAACTGACCCCCTATGTGCTTGTAAAATGCTGGACTTGTATCAATACAGTGACTAAATACTGAATCAGAAATTAAAGCGTGAAAGCGTGGTGCTTTGATGGTTTTTTCAGTTGTAACCAGGCTGATGGTTCAGCCCAATGTGTGAAAACCCAATTACTATGATGTATCATTCAATATATTTATCACTTGTGAATTTTAATTTTTAATCAGTTGGTGGGGCAGCTGATCAAACAGGTCAGATTGGAAAACAGATTATTTTGTTTGTAAACTGATCAAACAAATCAAAAAGTTTCATCTGTTTGTAATTTGGTTTCATTGTGACATTTGCATAGTTTGAGTTAGCAAGATGTTGCCTACCTCAGACAATCAGATCATTTTAAGTAGCTGCCAATGAACTTCTAACTTCGAACAAAGTTAGAAGAGGAATATTAATGGCACAATTCACTACAGACCAAAATTAACTAAATATACTTGTATACCTTTTATGACACAACATAATATATAAATATTTATATATTGTGTTAATACATGAAGAAAGATCCGTGTAAAATTAATTTTAGCACACATTTCAATGAAAGGGTTTTCCAATAAAACATCACCCACATTTTATGGTTGTAGTTCCTGTCAGTCTTGTATCAAAAAAAGGACAGCAACAGTCTTCTATATACTATCCACATTAATGAGAAAGTTACCATTTCATATCTTATTTATTGCTGTAATTTGTTCTTGCAGATAAAAGTTGCATGCTGGGTGTATTTTAAATATATGTTCTAACTGTAGAAATAGACAGAAAATTTGAATTTACAACATAGATATCTTTTGTCCACTATCCTGTCATCAGTAAAGCTATGCCAGAGATGCCTCATATTATCTCTGGGGGATCTTTTGCTCCTGAACTTCTGACTTAAAGAGTAGGTATGAGCACAGATAAATGTGAATGGTTTTTCAACGTTCCAAACTCTCTTTGGTAAAAGAAGGCTTCATTAAGGTAAAGTGCTTCCTCCCCTTTCTTTATCAAAGATTACTGTGTACAACCAAACAAAAACTGTCAAAATGTCGACAGTGCTGCCTCTAAATTATGTGGGGATTTATTGGTGTACTCAATTTTAATCAACCCTCAACTGGCATTAGCTATAGAATTTTTTTGTGTGTTTTTTTGTGGCCAGCAGATTGTTGTTGTTTATAAGAAAGCCTTTTAGTTGACATATTTGCATATTTATGACACCTGTGCTTATATGTTCCTTTCTCATGTATATTGATACCAGAATGTTCCCATATCAAATATTAAAGTGCCATTAATGAAATCAGTACTTTTCAACCATTTTAATTAATGTGTGCTAATTATAAAAATAGATTTTTTTTGCGTGTGTGTGTGTGTGTGTGTGGTTGGGGGGTGTAGAAACATCGTGTACCTGCCTACAGAGGTCACCTAATTGCAGTTTTACTTTTTTGTGGTAAGTAATTGTGGAGCTAAAATATTATACAGGCTTTAAATGTGTTGTAAATGCACAACCTAATTTGTATGTAGATAGTTTTGAGATTTGCTTTAAGTAATTAGACTTAGTCTGAGGGAGTACAGACATTTGGACTTATATAGTAATTAATAGTAACAGTAACCATAACTAATATGTGAATAAAATATCTTTGCAACCCACCAGCTTTACTCTGTCCTTTTTCAACAAGCTCCATCTACAGTGTGCTGCAGACACTATTTGAAATCCTATTTCAGAGCACTGTCACTCAAAGTAAAGGTTGAGTTCAGTTATTTTTTATGCTCTGATAATTATTTTGTTAGGACTAGAGAAAAACCATAGCGGTCAAACAAGGTTCACCTGAGGTGTTACCTGCAGTTTCATGGTGCACTAAATATCCAAAAGATTAAAGGGTGTAGTTCACACATAGCACAAAGTACAAAAGATAATGGCTTATTTTTTCTATTATTTAAGCTCCCATAAGTGAACAAAGTGTATAATCATTTGAAGATGCCTCTATATCACCATGTTGGAATAATAATTAAAAAACATTATTCAACAAGACTATATGTCTATATTAGTGTTAGTCTTTGTGCAGTGTTTGGAGAGCATCCTTCTGATTTTCATATTTTGCTAAATTCCATTATACATTTCAGTTTAACTGTACTGTATTGTTGCTTGCCATTACATTAACACCATTATGCGCTTCCTGAAATTTACAAAAGTAACACTGAAATGAGTCACTCAAAGTTAAGGACAAATTGCGGGGTGACTAGACTGAGTTCATGTGTGGGTCTCAAAACTGTTCCATTCGGAATGGTGCTTATGCTGTACGGCATATTTAACATTAAAGACATTTAAAAGCATAGCTATCCATATAAAGTGATGAGAATGTTAGGCTACACAAGACATGTAATGGGAGAGGCTAACATTTTTCAATGCCTGTTTTTCACTCATTTTGGGGTTTCTAAAGCATCCCCCATCATTAATTAAGTATCCACATATGCATATTTTCAATCTAGTTGCATGTTTTCTGATGAAAAATACAGGTGGAGAAATTGTGTTTTGGTTCAGCTATTAACTTTATTCAAATAAGACACAGCTCTATATTGGAAAAATACAAAACGAAAAAGCCACACGCAGCCAAAATTAAATATATATGTTTGTGTGGCAACTGTTAAACACTGCTGAACACAGTGGCTGGACATTACAGTGGGACTATGCACAAACTTTTAACAAGCTTATTAAACGATGCTCTTGAAATTTCTGCAAATGGAGGAGACACCAAAAAAAAAAAGAAAAATAACATGTCATTATAATATAAACTATTTGGGTTTAAACGTTTTTTTTTCCCATTACCAATATCCTAATCTTTCAATAGTGATCTGTACACACACTATTTTTTAAGGACACCAAGCACTTTCAAAGCTTAGGTGGCTGTGGATGCTGATGTAACATTGTGCTGTTTGTTTGGTGCTTTAGAACACAGGGATGTTGTACTCTACTGGATTTGTGTTTCTTTGGAAATACCCCACTGAATTCTGGGGTATGGGTTCCATCTCAAAGCATGTCAAAACAGTGGTGTTTGTTACTATGTCCCTTATTGTCTAAGTGCATTGTATTGTGTACATCCTCCTTTTCTTTTGCAGACTCTCATACTTCTTTATTGCCATTGTGTGTGAACACTGACAGGTTTCCATGTGATAAGGGTTTGTGTGGGTCTGTGTTGAAACAAAAAGTGTTCCCTCTAGCAATGTGTTTGTAGGACTTTTGGAGTGTTTTGTTTCAGTGCTTCAAATTATGACTTGGTTTCATCCTCAAACAAATGGAATGGAATTGCACATTTTTGAAATGGATTTCAGTATCATATTTAGAGTAACTTTAAAAGGTTACTTTCAAATGGTGACCAACTTGGTCATTGGATATACTATAACATTAAAAAAGGTGCTGGCTAACATTGCATCAACTTGATCCATTTTAAAGCCATATCTAACCTTGTAAAGGTGAAATGAGAAGGAATTATCAATGCTTCTATAGGAGCATATAAATATATCAAAACAAATGTATGTGTTTTTTTTTTTCATTCTCTTCTTTGTGTAGGGGCAAGGCCATCAAGAGAATAAGGGCGTATTACATTTGCAACTTTTCTTTTTGTCATTTAAGCAGCGGGTGCCTAATCAATATTTTCCTTAATCTGTAATTCAATTCAACAGACTTTTCCTTATAATATTCAAACTCATACAATATGTATGTATTTAATGGGTGTTTTGGGGTGACACTGTTAAAATGTAATAAATAGTATTCATGACTTCACAGCCTACACCGTCAATAATAAGGAGGCTTGGTAAGCCTGTGCTTGTATACTCCTGAAATATTGTAATGGTCGTTTTTTTTTTTTTTTTTGGGCGACTTCCGTATGTTACCAACCAACCTACACATGGAATGTTTCTAATGCAGCTTTGTACTGAACACATTCATTTTAAACATTTTAACAGTCATAGAATGAACAACACCTGAATATTTTAATGCAGTTTTGAAAATGCTTTTCTTATGTTTTGTATTTTTTATTCCCCAACGTGGAATGGTGACGTTGTACCGAACACCATCGCTGGTGGTGGAGAGGTTTTGTTTGTTCTGGGAAGCAGGTCCCAGAGTAGAAAGCACTTATTCCAACAACATGGAATGTCATGAGAAAAAGGTCAATGTACAAAGGGAAAGGCAATAGAGTGACGATTATTGTCTGACTTTCTTCTGCTCCAAAATTAAAAAAAAAAGATGCAGACCAGGATTAAATCCATGCATGGATACATTCCAAATTACCTGAGTTTAGACTTGGAGTGAAATACCTGAAGTGAGACCATAATGCGGACGCTGTACAACGGATGTGGCCATTTGTTATTTTTCTTTTTTCTCCTTTTTTGCATTATATGTTTTAAGTTTCAAAACACAACCTGGATTGAGTGTAAACATAATCCTGAAAAATACAGCATTATTATCTTTTTTTCCCATAACATACATGACCAGAGCGATACAGTTTTCAATCGGACAGGCATATTTTCTTTTCTGGTGATATGGAGCTTATTCATATTGTGAATGCGGTAACAGAATACAGGGCACCAAACGTATCTGATTAAACAATCTACCATTTTCAGATGCATGTCCTACCCCCCCACCAGCTCCCTCATCCTGCAGTCCCTTACACTTAATAAAGCATGTTTTTTTTTTTTTTTTTCCTTCTTTCTTAGTTGTTTGTGTGCAAGCAGAACTGCTTATTTGAGAGTAAATTCAAAAGAGATGTCTATCCCTGCCAAGAACAGTGTTTAAGAATATACTAGGAAACACTAAGGAGTTTTCTCTTGCTGGGAATCCTTGCTATGCCATGCAGAAAGGGGTCTGACAGAGAGATGGGGTTCCTCAGCGAGGGAGGCAGGCCGTGTTGTTGGCCAGAGATGGGGGAGGACAGATGCCTGCTCTGCCAAAGACTAGCTGATGACAAAGTTCTGAGGTTTTGGGTGCGGGTCAGCGGGCACCTCCTGGTGGTACACAGGGGACGACGCAGGTGCCTCCAGGGGGTCATCTGTGCTGGTGCTAGCGGAGACCTGAGTCGGGGGTGTGTGGGGTGGCTCGGTGGTCATGGCACATGGTGAGCTGGAGGTGGGGCTGGCAGCAGTGGCTTCATCATTTTCCCGGACAGGACCGGGGTCGGAGGTCGAGTTGAAGAGGGAGGGGCCAGGGAGTTTGACAGGACAAAAAGCCGAGCCAGTGGGGATGAAGTTCACCTTATTTTTGTCGGGGCATGAGAAGAGAGGGATGGTGCTTAACTGGCGAGACCTGAGTAAAACAGGAAGGAAAATTAAAAAAATTAAAAAAGATTTTATCTCAATAGTAGTTACATCTTTGGATATGGGTCATGTAGAATTGAGTACAACCAATGTTACCAAATCTAATAACACATAAACTTGGTCTGAAAAATCTTTTCCAATGGTGCCTTCTGTCTCCCTTGGATAGCATGAATAAATTTCACTATAAATATGTAAAACACATAAAACTGTTAGAGCAACAAGTATCGACATGCAAAGTCATGACTTTAAGCCTCGGAACAGCAGCTAACATATCTTAAATTTATTACGGTTAATAAAGGTTGGGGCTTCAGAGTAGTTCACTGGTTAAGGCAGTCACTGTTAGCATAAGCTGAGCTCTACAGCCCAGGTTCAATCCCAGGTGTGTCATTTGCCTAGTGAAAACAAATTAGCTTCATTTCCTCAGGGACAGGAGTGGGTAGGTCAGCCAGGGTCTCCTTGGCTCTCCACTCTCAGGCACAGAGCAATTCATGAGGCGCCCGTGACTTGCTGAGATGACATCAGTGAAGTAGCACCTATCTATCAGTGAGCAACCAGTCTGCTGTGATGTAGTCTGCTGCAGTGGTACTCCTTAATTTTTTTCCTCTTGGGGAGTGTTTATGGAAATTTTATGTATACAGGAGCTTTACTGACCTGACTTGGCATGCTATACACAAGCAGTGACAGTCATATCATGCACTTGCGTAGTTTCCACTTAGTCGTTGATTATTTGCTTTTAATTATTACTTTAAAATATTACTTGCAAAATTTATTAAATGCAAAATCTACACATGGTAGCAGCTCATCTCCTGAAAAAAGTGTTGAGTCTTTCGCTATAATTTTTAATTGCTTACAGAATGATAATAAAATGACCAGTATTCCTAAAAAGTAATGTTATAACAGTAATTAGGTATACAACAATCCTTAATAGGTGTCATGCATTTAACACATCAGATATTAACCTGCTATCCTATTGCGTGAAGTTGCATAAAGAGAACTCATTATCATAACACTAAAATAATTATTTTTGGTCAAGTGGGCTGTTTTTCTTAACATAAAAATTCATAAATTTTTTAAATGATAAACTAAATATTATTACCACATACTGCACATAAGTCAACTGTATACTTCTTCCTGTCACTTTCACAATATTAATTTAGTGCTGTTTGCACAATGACATATATGTACACATATTAAAGCATGACCATTCAAGCATAATGGTACAGGCAAGGGTTATGAATTTCTGAGGGAAATTGTCAAAGACAATTGCCAAGACAACCAGGATACATAAATTGCCACATTTCCTTAGCAGACTCTTACTCAGAAAGACATGCACAGCATACATATCATCCTTCGTACAGCAGGATATTTTACCAAAGCAATCTGGGTTGAGTACCTTGCTTAAGGGTGCAACAGCAGTGCCCCACCAAAGAGTCAAACCAGCAACTCTGGGTTGTAAGACCTGCTTGTTAACAATATAGCACACTTTTGCACAGGATCCACCTGAGAGGGTACAGTTAACCGCTTGTTGCATGAGGAATTACTTACGCCATCTCCTCAAAGACCTTGACCTTCTCGCACCCCTCTGGGGGCTCCCGTTTGAACATGTAGCTGTTGTTCGGTTTGGGAGAGGAGGCAAACTTGGGTAGAGGTGAGCTACTTCCACTGTCTGTGAACAGAGGAGAAACGACCATTAATTTATTCAAATTATAATACAGGCAAACGTCACCGTGATGATTTAAGATTTACAGTTTCAAGTATTTGCCTAAGGAAGCACCCCCAATTCATGACCCTGTGTTGCATTAATATGCACTGTAATACACCCTTTGCATATAAGCCCCGCAGATACTCCCACGAATGTGAACCTCAAGTGTCTTCTGTGAATGATGTGGGCCTGCACACGTATGGTGTTTGCTGAGTGAATTTTGTGCAATTCTGAGCAAACTTCACCACCACATCTAGTTGTAAGTCTGCAGCTCGGCTCTGCTTACAGGTTTACGGCAGCCGACTCCCACAGCGCTGCGGCGCTCTGGGAGATAAGGACAGGGACTACGAGAAAGGCTCTGAGACGCACGGCACGGGCTGTCACCTTTGTCGCGGTCGTACAGGAGGTCCTCGGCGGAGCAGGGGCTGCCGTCCCGGGAGCGCAGGGGGCAGGAGGGCGAGGGGCATGGCGAGTGGCTGGAGCAGCTGCTGGAGCGCCCGTGCGCCGAGGGCGTCTGGGTGTCGATGCTCCGTGTGCTGCTGCTGCGGTGCTGCGGGGGGAAGGGGGCGCGCCGCCCGTCCGGGACCTCCAGGGACTGGGGGGGGAGGGGGGGAGGGGAGAAGGTGAACAGGGATGGCAGAAGAGGAAGAGGAGGCAGGTTATTTGGGCAACACGTCGAGAGGGAAACAGGAAACACACCATTGGATGGTATGAATACGTCAAAATGTGTAAAAAAAAAAATATTACGCAATGAAGTTGGCTGCACTTTAAATGGTTTGCGGACTGTGTAAATCACAGCTTTCAGGTTAAATGCATACCGTCATCTTTGGAGGGTGTCCAAATGAAGACACACCAATGGTGTGTGCGTGAGTACCAATCATTAAATTACGAAAGCATAGGACAGTTTTTCCCCACTCGGGACAAAAGAATATTGCCATTTCTCCTTTCTCATTTTAATAACATGTATGCACATGTTTGCACGTGTACGCAGATGTATTTAAACTTTAAACACATTACTAATCCTAATAACAACAGACCTACTGCACGTAAAACATTTAAGTGAATCAAACGCTGACATGAACATACATGAAAATGGCGGCTGCTGAACGCCTGAGATACACTGTGACCTTGCGGTGACCTCTGTGCAGAGGCAAGGCGGCGATGCAGCTCATCTCGCTCTCCTGAGAGGGCTCCGAGTCACTGTGTGCAGCATTCTGGTGTGCTGAGCAGGCTCGCTGCAGCCTGTGCAGGCCCACTCCACTTTAATGCACCACGTCATCCGGAATTTACGGCCTTCCTGATACCTCTGCAATGCGATTCGGGCTCTGAGCACCGCGTCCTGTACTAGGGTTTGGCAGCGTGGAAAGCGGTGCCTTTTTTTGCAGCAGGACGCAGGCACGCGCACACAGACACACACACACACACACACACACACACAAAAACACACGCACACAAACACACACACACACAAACACACACACACACACACAATTCGACTGGGTGAAGCATGATATGCAGTAATTTAGTCCTCACCCAATTTTGTTAATATTTGAGAGCATTTACAACAACTGTACCGTGTGTATGTGCATAAGTGGATGAGTAGTGCATTCTGAAATATGTGCGCACATGCATGAGTGAGCTATGTGCACGTATGTGAATGTGCTTGTGTGTACATGTATGATGGAGTTTATGCATGCATGTGCACACATGTGTGTGCATCCGCACTGTACCTTTAGCTCCTCCTTCTCCCCATTGTCTCTGATGAAAACCTTCTCCAGCTCATGGTTAATTCCTTCCATGCTGCTGGGGACCCTCGAGATGGAGGACTTTGGCACTGTGATGTTGGACAGCAGCATCGGGACCGACTTTGACCCTGGCTGAAGAAGAACACCAAATCGTCTGGATCATCTAATGAATTAATGCAGGTAGACAGCGCTGGGCAGCTGGTCGAGATCACAGGTCTTTAGGAAGACAATGCAGAATACAGCCTGTAGCACAACTGTACAGACAGAGTACCGCCTGTATTATAGCTATACAGATGGAGTATAGCCTGTACCATAGCTGTACAGAGACAGATAAAGCAATTCTAACTCTGATGACAAAGACTGCAGTGAAGGTATGTGTTTACGTCTGTACCTACACAAACGCAGGGAAAACAAATACACCAAACAGACCAACAAGCTTTATGTTAAGTCATCCACGCAAACACAGTGTGCAGAATGTTACAAATTACATTCTTTACATACACCATATATCATAAATCCACCTGCCATGTTTTCATTCATTATTAAAAATAATCCCATGAGGCTCCCAATTCAGTCCTTTAAGAAAGTAATTTGACACAATAAATTGTATGCCAGAGAACTGCTTTATTGTGACTACAACGTACAATACCACTTTTCTTTCATACAGTGCCAATACTCCTAAGAAAACGCCTGAGCGACAGGGCATGTCCAGGCATGTCCCTCTCCAGCTCCCTCTCTCTACTCTCCTTGTCTTATCTCAGAATTGGGCTGGTAAACACAAACTGTCTGTAGCCAAGCAATAGGTGCTGAAGGTCTCCTGAAGTAACCCAAGAAAGTTTTTTTTTTTTCAGTTGCCCTAATGGTCAATGTCGTTTATTGCCATTGTTAATTATAAAAAAAATACTAAGATTCTAACTTTATGAACCTTCATAGTTTTTATCAGGTCTTTTCCAGTTAGGTCAAAACTACTTTTAGAGTTGGTGAAATCATTTTATCAATCCCAGGCCACATACCATTGAGCAGGCAAGCAACAGTAGAGTCATCTGTGGCATGCATTTAATAACTAAAAAAATATAAAAACAATAAAAAAAAGTGTCAAATCAAAATGATCCCTGTCCTCTTTTGGAGGTCAAAGCATACAGATAATTTAGGACACACAATGTCCCAGACACTAGAGGAGGACAAAGGGGAGGACAAGGGGGTGGCCAACTGCACGACAGAGACGGTGTCTCCCTGATGACTGAGGCTTCACCATGGGACACGTGCCTGAGTGTGCCAGATGGCTGTGCGCCGGTTCTTTTGAGTCCAGTGGCACCTGACTGACCTGGGCTTGGCTGGTCGCTGAGTGCACCCCCTGTTGGGGGGAGTGGCGCTCCTTCTCCTTGCTCTGACGGCTGCCTTGCTTGCTCCGCTGGAGCTGCTGTCTTAACTTTGCGATCTGCTGAAAGGAGAAAAGGAGAGAGAGATGAGGGAAAGAGATGAACAGGGCGGAGGAATTTTGGAGGTAAAAAAACATGAATTTTTGCTTGTGCCATGACCAACCACAGTTGTATATCCCTTCCACCCATTAAATGTTGTTAGCATTCTAGTCCTTGTACAGCATGTAGAAAATGTTGCAGTGTAATGCTATGGTTTAATTAAAAACAGGATTTTTCTCCTATTTCTGCTGCAGTGTGACGTAATGGTAAGGAGCAGGGGTCATAACCCAAAGACTGGCGTTTCCATTCTTAGGTGGGGAACTGGTGTTGTATCCTTGGGCTACGTACTTAACCCAAAATTGCCTCAGTAAATATCCAGCTGTATAAATCAATAACAAAAATTGCAAGCTATGTAAATTGCTCTGGAAAGAAGTGTATGCTAAGCAACTAATGTAATAAGTCTGTTAACACAGACGAAGACTGATGCTCACAGGATAGTACCTGCACATTCAGCATTTGAACAAACATTCTCCATGTGACTGTTCAGACGTGTTGCTTATGAGTAACCATTTTGGTTGCGCAGGCAACATTAACTTGCCATTCCAGCTACAGCGCCAGCTAAAATACTTATTTTCTGAACTGGGTCCAAGCAGGCTTGCCAGTCCCAAAGAGCTCTCTTATATGGTAAGAATAACCATGCAGATATTTCAAGTCAAAATGATTTGATATTAAGAGGAAACCACAATTACGGCTGGAGGAGCACAAAAACATCAGAACTCCCACAGGAGTAAATAAATCTAGAGCAGTCTATGGCCTGGGATAACCCAGATGCAGACATTGTATGTTTTTCTTGGACAAAACAAGGATGTCTAATAATTTCTGTTTTTAGCAGAGTCATATTGGGAAATTGGGAAATCTTGCTACAAATAAGTAAATGATGTGGTGCGTAGTTACCACGGTTGCAGGTCAATAGGAAAAAAAGCAACAAGAGGAGGTATGTACAATTAAATGCAAGGGAAAGGGGGCTTCCCAGCATCTCCATAACAATGAAAGAAGAGGAATTCTGCTCCATGCATCTAAGTATTCATAAAGTAGTAATCCATGTGCTCACATAATCGAATGTATGCCATGTAGGTTATCATCACTGTGTGTCATCCCACTTAGAATCCAAAGTGTCATTTGGAAATCGAGAATACTAAAAGAAAGAAGCTACTGCCTCATTGTTGCCTCACACCATGGCAACTGACCAGCCACCACTGTGCAGCAGTCCACATCCTTGAGAGTCCATACAGCTGTAGATAAAAAATATGCAGAAGGACATGTCTTATCTGAGCTTTCAGGCTCCTCTTCTGTGTCCTAAATCTAAGTACTGTAGGGATTGGTTTCAGTGTATTCCTTGAGTGGCTTGGCTGCACAAAGTTATTGATACTGACTAGTTCTAACATGGTACTTTTGCGTCTTTTAGCAGAGGTGGAAAGGAGTTTCATATGGAGTGATCAGGAGCTTTTGCTTTTTATTTTTTTATTTTCCATCTTATTTTTTTCCATCTTATTTTACATTAATTATGGCATATCCCTGATTTTATGTTCATTGCATGTGAAGCTCTCGATGCATGTAATTTCTTCATTGTAAAGCACTTTGAGCTGCATTTCTTGTATGAAAGGTGCTATACAAATAAACATTATTATTATTATTATTATCGTGTTACAATAGCATTTACTGTGCCTGCATTGCTGGGAACTGCCCATCCAAGATGAGCTTTATTAGTTATTAGTTTCACCAATTATCCATAAGAGATCTATAACACAAATGGAGAGCATTTTCATGGTGTCTTTCTATGGGGGAGAAATATTTAGCAGCTGTATAACTTTTTGTTCTCCAGAGTAAATCCTGCTGAAGAGATTTAACAAAAAATACATATAAATGTATTTTATTTTGTCAGAAGTAATGAAATATTTAAAGTACACTTAAAAAGCTGGAGGTGGATTTGCTTTAATGACACATACTGTCAATTCAATGCTTTTCCTCCTCAGTATAGTCTTGTGGGTGTTAGTAGGCTAGGAGTGTCCTACATAACATCACTTGCCTGAAGGTCTCACACTAACCATTCCAAGCTGTTATCAGAAACATTGAATCAAACCAAGATCATGCTAACTGAATGTATGGATACAGTCATCTAGTGCTAGCTTTGCTTCTGGGTTTTAACCATGAGCAAAAGTGAAGACAAAAATGAATACAGTTTACAGGCAGAAAAATTCCATACTAGCACAACCACAATGTGTCCTGTACTGAGAAAATGGCTCTGGCCCACCGGAATATGTATACCTCATGAATCACACTAATAAATGATCTGAACCCTTTGCCGCTTGACACCCCACATTGTTTTTTTTCCTCCTCACTGTTCTTGAGCAAACTGCCAGGGCTCTATAAATTGCAGCATGTTTCAGCTGTTGCAAAGGGAAGTGGGCAGGTATGCGGGAGATAGTGTAATCATCTTTCTCCTTGTAGGCGTATCAGCAGTGCAGAACTGAGAAAGGACGATAAGTCCATCACTCACCACACACATGGTCTTGCTCACGTGTTTCCACAATGAAATCAGAGGTAGAATAAATATTTATATATAGTGCTTTGAAGGCTGCTAGGAGAATAATAGCTCAATGGAGTTTGACATCTGCCTACAAATTTTGAAGACCTGTGAGAAAAATCAAGGCCTAACAACTGGATTGAAAATCTCTATATGGTAATAAAGGAGGCGGCAGTGAGGTTTTGTTCACCTAATCAGTCAAACAATTCAAGAGTTTAATTCTTAAACATGTTTTTAGTGAACAGAATATTTGGATCCTTAAACTCAAAAATCAAAAGTAACAGCTACATGCATGCACATTTTTAAAGAGAGATGCTCTGTAAAGATAGGGGGATTCCCAGCTGTAGAGCTACTATAAAGAGACTGGCATCACAGACAGACAAATACATGAACACCCACACATACGCACAAGCACACACAAACACTGAAGCCCTCAAGCACACACAGACACAAGGACACAAGCACAAGCACACACACACACCCATGCAAGCTGAAACCACAGATCATGGCTGTTGAAGAAGTCCTGAAAGAACGAGGGAATTTGTACGGGGGTTGCATAAACTGTTGGTGATGAAAAGAGGTTCTAACACGCAGTAACCATGCCACCATCCAGCTTTTAACCACCAACATTTGCATATGTTTCCGGCAGAACCAGGATGGCTCAACCACATAACACGAACACAGAAATAGGCAACACGCGTACTGACATACGGTCGATTTATGATCACCAAATTTGCATACACACAATGAAACACAACCCATTTCTTCCCGGGTTGAACTCATCTCTTGGCTATGTTGTTACCTCTTTGAGCTGGTCGGCGCTGCCCCAAGACGCAGACCTCTGGTGTGTACCCCTCTTCTCTCCTCCCTCTTCACTCCAGCATCCAGGCGTCTGGGAACATGCAAATCGTAGATGGGCATCAATAAATAACAACTCCCACATCACCTCTCCCACACTCTCATACTCCATTCACACAGAAAAGACGAAGATAGACAAGACTGGAATTTGTGTTTCTGGAGATATGATGCTGATTAAGCACATTGTTTAGGGTCTACTTCTCTCTCCTGTATAGGTCTTCAACACAGTCATTTTGTACGAAACACAATAAACCTAAACTAAAAAATATTAGAACAGCATGGCAAAATGTGAGGTTCTCATGTCGTCACAGGTAACGGAGATGGCTAATCAAGTAATAAAACCACATTGCATAACACTGTGGCAGTAGGTATAATACTGAGGGCTAAAAATGAAATAAAGAACGAAAATCTACTCTTTCACCACCCACTGAATCCCCTGAATCCCACCCCAGCCAAATGCAAAAATGGGGGTCTCTTTTTCCCTAAGCAACATCTACTTTTGCAGTGAATGGGGCTGTCTTTCTCAAATAAAGAGCTAATCTCACCACTGATCTGCCATCTGATGGGAATAATGAGGTCAGATGTGGCTGAATGATTCTCAGTTCAGAATCAAAACCTGCCAACAAGAGCTGAACAGTTAACACAGTGGTAAGTAATAGGTCAAAAATAAAGAATATGACATATGTAGTACAACTGCTGCTCTGTGGGTGTTGACAGAAAAATTCTCAAATGACCGTGGGCAGTGGAATAGAGGGAGGATTCTAAATGCCAATGTCCTTAGACTGACTCCTGGCAGACCTCCTCAGACAAAATGTGCTGTTTGACAAGGAAGGAAAATAGAAAACAAGACCAGATCATTTTCACTGGGCTTTGGAGCCGGTTTTCTGCGAGGACAGGGATTAAAGAGGCTGTTTGTCCTCTGAGAAAGATGCCTCTGTGCTCTGCCGTGCCGGAAAGCAGAAGGATCCTGCTTTGAGTGTAAAACAATTTTTAGCAGTGCCTGTGGAATAACTGGGTGATGCTTTTGCCAGAAGTCAAGTGTAAACGATGAAATCCTTCACTCAGCCAGTGAAAAGCACATGACTTAAGCACAGATAGATCAGCAGTGTTGTAGAGAAAATTCCTAATACTCTGAAGCACAAATTGCACAAATCTTTCGGCCATAAACGTAGGCATATATGCATGATAGATCAAGCCATTCGTGAGAGATTCCAGATATTTATATTGTATAACCTGCCGATAAAAAAAGGTCTAGCACTAAATAAGCTATTTCACTAAGACATGTTTGAAACGCCCAACTCTGTTTTCCATCGGTGAGAAATTATGATCCTTCGGGTATTCTTTACTCTCTCAGTTTTATGATCGTGATAACGAACCATATAAACACACACACTGTTGGCATAAGGTTAATAAAGGTACAAAAATGTTATTACCTTTTCCTTTCATGGGACTGTAGGATAAGCATACAACCTATATAGCGATTTTGTTTTAGTAAAAGAATACAAGCACTTTAAGTAGTCATAGATAGAAAACATTTGATACGACGTTAAATCACCTTGTTCAGAGCAACAGACAACAGTGCAGATGATTCTTCACTCATTTAATGCAAGAACCCTTTTTTTAAACTGCAACTCCAACAGAAAAAAAACGTTCTCCAAATGGAGGATTCCCCTGTTTTGTGTCTGCCAGGCCTGACAAAACATCTGGGGGACAATCGTGCCCTAAACGAACGTACTGTATGCACAAATGCTGAGCAATGAAAAGCAGCGGGCGTTCCACTCGCTCAGTCAGCACCCAGTAAGAGCTTTTCTTTACATGTAGGACGAGTGGGAAACAGACAATGTTCCTCCCAGCAATTAGGCCCTGTCCGTATGCGAGCGCATGTATACGTTTAAGCACATGGTTGTCACCAGATGTATGAAAGGCTAGCTGAGGCCTGACACGTGCCAACTTCAACAAAATCATTCATCGAGACAACATTGGAAATGAATTCACTCAACGAACAGAAGTCTCTACCAACAACAGTTCTGCTTCCTCCATCCTGTGACGTTACTTTGCACAGCTAGCTTTATGATGAAGTCATTCAAATGAAGACCCTGCGTCTACAAGTACAATAGCAGTCTGTTGCACAGACTTTGTGCAAAGGACCCTCTGGCGAGGCCTGCTGTCCTGACCATTACTTCATTCTGTTTCTGGTGCCTCACCATGATGTAAGAGAGGGTACGAAATCCTTAGTCATGCCAAGCTGTAGCCATCAGCCAAACTGCCAGTAAATCCTTAGTCATGCCAAGCTGTAACTATCAGCCATGTTGTTTGTACAATAGGTGGGTGTATTGTATTTTAACATGTACAGTAGATGAGGAAATGGCCTCATTATAAAAAAACTAAATTGAAAAGCAATCACCAGACATTTGATAGTTGATAAATATCAACATTTACACACACTACATATAACCTTAACATGAGATCAAAAGCTGTGCTAGTTGTACAGGGAGCTACTGTAAATAAGTAAAACTTGATTTGACGAGAGTATAATGTGCAACTTTTCAGAGTGAACTGAGCTCTAACCTAGAAATAAGGGGGGTACATTTGCATACAGCACAGTGAAAACAGGATGCTTGTGGTCATGAAGATTGTCATTTCTGACTGACATCATTCAACAGAATAAAGCACTTCTAGAGGCACAAAATCTGACTAAAAGATGGAAAAAGACATGTGCTATTAACTCACAAACAGAACGCAAACCCATCCATTATTCTGATTGTAGGACTGGACTCACACCCTCTATTATGAACAGCTTGCTTGTACTCATGTGAGACCTTTAATAAGCGGGAGGCCATGTGCACAGAGGAGGTTACATAACAAGTGTTGTGCTTGATAACACTGTGATAGAGAGGACGGGAACATACAGCTTAGTGACAGTACTACAGCTGGGCTGAGGGGAGAGAGAACTGGGCTTGCTCACATACACACACACACATACACACAATCAAATACACACACACACACACACACACACACACACACACACACACACACACACACACACACACACACACTGTTCGAGTGTGAAGTAGGCCGTGAAGATGGGATCACACACAGGCATATAGCGCAGCAAGATTTCTTTGCAAACTACATACTTATAATTGCCATCACATGCACAAGCATACACATACATACACACGTCAGTGTGATCTAGCCAATTAAATTTGCCTGCACAAATGCAAGACAATGCTTAAATATGGGAGCTAACAAGCTGCCATTCTCTGTTGCCACAGTGGTTCCTCTGAATGAGCAATCATGCAATTACTATTAATGTTGTTACAGTTTATGTTACTGTTATCATTACTGTACTGCCATGCCATCATCACCATCAACATCCTTTTCATAATATCATTATTAGTACAACAACAATACTTATTACAGTACTGACTAATTTTCATCATTATTGCATTGCCTTGTTTGTCATTATCCCTGTTGCTGATTTTTTATGATGTGTTGACTCGGAGGACCTACTGACACAACTTCCGACAAATTCAGAAATTACTTTCAAAAAGTAATTTTTCCAGTGGTACTGGGGGGGAATCTGAGTTTTAAAAACAGCAGAAAGTTAGCAAGACAGGAAAAATGTAGCCACTGCTGGAATACCATCTGACTGGTTCCAAAACACCTGGAGAGTGGGTCTAGCACCTGCTTCCAACATGATGATTCATTACTGTTCATTTCATAGTTGCACACAATGATGCAGATCCCCCGTTAACCTGCACCCGTTTCCACCCTGTCCTAAACAACTCATCACTGATTTGACCCCTACCCAAATCAATGGGGCTCAAGCCTTCTCCAAACAGCGCGAGACAGCGCAGACGTTCCCTTTATGAGCTGCAGCCACTCGCCTGAGCAGGCACAGTAACTGGGGGAGATTAGCATATCTATGGGGTTTAGCCGCGGGCCGCCCCGCTCCCTCCAGCCCTCACACAAAGGCGGTGGAGGAGGGACAGGTGGCGAGGCGAGACGAGGCGCAGTGTGAGCGCTCGCCAGAGGTGCAGGCCGCGGGACAGGTGCAAGCTGAGTGCTTCCCCTCCGCAGATTCTTTTCACTTCACTTCGCCCCTCCACAAGTTTGTTTTTTTTTTTTTTTTGAACTCACACAGTCTGTATAAAAGCCTTGCTTTTGTAACTGACTGGTTTTGTTATAGACGTGTTTAAAAAAAAAAAAAGGGCTGGGTGTTTCAGGTTTCTCTTTATGAAACAGAGATTCAGGAACTGCCCATAACTGGGTGATTGTTGTGCTCATGAAGCTACCTTTTCCTCTGTCTTAAAATAAGTCAGCAGCATGGAGCTGTGGTTAAGACGCTAATTCTATGTTGGGTACTGCTGTTGTACCTTTGAGCACAGCGCTTTACTAAAACTGCTTCAGTAAATAGTCGTTTAATGAGCAAGAAGTTAGTCACACTGGAAAAGGGTACCTGCTAAGCAAATAAATAAACGTTTAAGTTAATGTTCACACTACATTTGCTTTCTACCTTGGAATGCCACACCTTGAGGTTTACAGGGAAACAGACACAACAGAAAGGGAATGAGGTTCTACGGTACACAATTAGTCAATCAGCCATACAAGTTTCTCCAGGCAGGGTTGATCTTATCAGTTGCCAACTCAAACTGTAAGTAAGCGCCCCAGTAACAGTGCATCTATCATTTAAACCTGCGTTGTTGGGTTCTTGCCAGAAAATGCCATAACAACACCATAACCAACACATTAAACAACTCTAAAAATGCCTTCCACAGAAATTTGCACTTTGACACTGAACTCGCATACCATTTGTATCTGCTCTTCTCATTTTTCCCCATCCAACTCCAGCGAATATGTCAAATAATGGCATCACAAATGTCAGACAAATGGGTGGGGAAGCAGTTCACTTTTAAATAACATCATATGACTCTGGGGGAGGGAACCATCAGATGCACAAGAACCAGGAATCAGTCTTACCTGTGTGGCTTTGTCTTTCATGCAGGAGGGGTAGTGCACGTGAGGGTCGCGCGGCCACTGCCCGGTGAGGTAGGGTCCCGTGATGGTGTCGAGGGAAGACGTCCGCCTTATGGTGTTGGAGCTACGCACCTGCTGCGACTTGGACCTCTCTGCTGCAAGAGACAAGGAGAGACACAAGATTTTTAGATGACACATGGCATTACTTTAAAATGTTCTTTCCCCCGTTTACCCAACCCCCCATTTTTGTAATCAGTAATTGCATACAAGACTTGTCTCAGTGTGACAATCTCTGTACTCGAACGCAGGAGCATAGGGTTAGCGAATACAGTCCTCCAATAATACACTCATGTGCCTGCAGTGACTTCCTATGAATCCCCAGTGCACCACAGCGAAGCAAATGGCAACTGAACAGGCATGTCTCCACTGACACACCCCCACAGGCACCTGACTAGCTGTAAGGTGCATGCCATGAGATGAGGAAGCCTTACCAACAAATATAAAGCAAAATTTCTGTGGGCTCCCAGTCACTGTCGTTTGACAACACAACCGGGCTCTAGGCTGAAGGTCTCAGGCTGTGCTCAGAACTTAAGCACTTTAACTGACCAAGCCACATAGGAGACCACCTTCATACCCCCTTCTGCTGCGGGGTCCTTTTCAGAGCATTCCCAATAAAACTGAACATATGGTTCGTTTCACTGAGTACCCTGAAATACCAGTCCACTTAGATTTCCACTTGATACATTTGACATTTTAACATTTTGAGCTGAGGATTTAAAATGTGATGAATGCAAGACTGCCAGTCATGATAATGTATGGAAAATTACCAAGACTCTGTCAAAAAGAGGATCTGAGACAAGGACACATTTCTCAAGCAATTACAGTCTATTACGCAAGATCAGCCAATCACCTCACTGAGTAGTTATACAACATTAGGCTTAAGTGCTAAGTTTTAGCAATACGCTTAAGTAAACAAGCAGTAAGTAGATAGCTCAGTTATCAACAATTGCCAACAGCATCTCAGCCCACTAAAATAGACAGTGTCCTACTGACACATCACTGAGTAGCTGAACTACACAGGTTTTACATCCGTATTCAGTGGTTTACATTTGTGGTATTTCTCAAGAACATGGATTACAGATTAACAGTGTGCCAGAAGATCATACTGCATGGAGACAGAAAACTGACAGCCCTCTTGTCACAAGTCCAATTCCTCAACTGTACTCAGTGGCTGTGATGCACCAGTACATGTGAACCAGAAAGGAAGCCATTCCTAGGGAAATACATAACCAATTCAAGCACAGAAACAAACTGTTAGAGTGGAAAGACAAAATCTGCCTAGCATATTTATAAACATGTTATTCCACATGCTCATATTTATCCTTGTAAAATGCCCTCTGACCACCCCCCACAACCCCCAAAAAACATCATGTCCTTGTCCCTGATTCCAACAGAGAGGTAATTAACAGAAAGGTAATTCAAGCACTGGTATTTTTTACTCTTATTCGCAGCTATGATTCATTTTATACACAATAGTAGTTGCATTAACTTTTTTCTCTACCTCCTGTATCAGTGAGAGACAGAACAGACTCAAAACCAACTCAGTGAGAGAGTTTCACACATCATACACATGACACTTTGAATATTAGAAGCCCCTTACCCATATTAATGCAAATATCCTCTGAAGACTATATGCAAAAAATTCTCAATGTATGTTTCATTGCAGGAACTATGGAGTCCCATTCACCGACTACAAAAAAAGGTCTGATTAACCCCTTTGCAAAGACTGATCTGCTGCTCAAGGAACAATCAATGCAACAATCAATCATCCTTGTTCAGGACCCTTTGACTGAACGCTTATACCACACTTGGCTATACAAATGTAGCATAAGTGTTAGATTTTGACAACATTCTCTGCATATTCAGTAGAGTAGACATCTAGGCCATGTATTGGTATTTAGCCTGGTATCAGCTGAGTTTACCATACTTGGAGCAAGGAAAAATATCTGACGGTGACTGAACTAATAGCAATGTCTTTTGAGGTCTACGTGTAAAGAGCTCAAGGGAGGCTATTTATACTAACATTGCTAGGGTAACGCGCAGTGCATTTCCTATGAAACGCAAGTAGTTCTGCCACCACTGCTCTGTTCCATTCAGGCGTCAGAACAAAAATATTTTTAAGATCCTAACTAAAATCTGAGGGAATGGCAGAGTGTGTGTAGGGCACGTTTTGGCCCACTTTATGAAACATCAGTTAGACAAACACAAGGCTGCCCTTGAGCAAAGCTGACCAAACAGGAAGGGCTTTGGTAGCTATACTTCACCATCGCTGTGGGAGATTGGGAGATTTAAGAGACAGTGTGCTTTCAGTTAAAAAAAAAAAACCCTGAGAAGAGCATGCTGCAGGTTCACACTCAGGGGACTCCTCAGAGATTGTAATCTTCATTATTGCTGGCCTAGCAAAACCTCTTATTGAAGATGACTTGTACCACTATTCACCTTAAATTTATATGGCTGCGTTTCCACTGAACTAATTGAGGTTATAGAGAGAATGTGTGTTCACATTCTGGACCTCATCTGTTCAAAATATCCAACAGGAGACAGCAGGTGAAAGTCCAATTCCACTCCAGTGTAGGCAGTGATGTTGATATGATACATATACATGTATATATACACACATATATGACACTGCTTAATTTAATATTATGCAAGTACAACAAAATCAAAGCTCCCAAAATACCTTATGGATTAACTTTTTTGTATATACAGTATGAAGGCTCTAGACAAAGAACTCTGTCCCCGTAAGGAAAGTTTGTGAGCAAACCAATCCTTAGACAGCCTTAGGAAGGGGATCAAAAATGCTGTTAGTGTCTAAAGCATAGACCATGTTGTAACACTGTTCATTTAAGCTTTTGGCGAAGACCATATCACAACATCCCTAAATATGTTTTTTTTCCCCCCCCCCCCCCCTGACGGGTTCTAATAAGCAGACACTTGATCCTTGTGACACCAGCACAGTAAAGGTTCTCTGGAAAAACAAATGAGGCTCAGCCCAAAACAAGCCTTTCAGGAAATACAAAATAGCTCACTTCTTAAGAAGTAGAGGTGGCTAAGTTTCTTAAGATGTAAGACTAAATGAGATCCACGGACACATGAGATTCTCATCTAAAATGAACTCACAATAGTGCTAGCTATATTTTCTCTTTTCTAACAATCTTGTCTATTAGTAAATGGTAAAATAACAATGGTACATTAGATCAGAGGGCTTCGACAGGTTAAGCCTGATTATCCTAATAAATTCCATTAAACACAGTCAACTTCTTCCTGATGTCACCTGGCCCAGAATTAAGACACAAGACCCGTCTTCAATATGCTGGCACAGGTGACAGAGGTGATGTCACCTGGTGAAAATCCAAAGGATTACAGGTGTGTTTTAAGGAAAAGGATTTTGATATAGCCACGATCCTGTCAAAAAGCCCACTCTGCTGCACCTAGTAGCAGCAGTCTGAGGCATGCCAAAGCATAAGATCTGCTGACTGCTTTTCTATATGTCTTCTGTCCAAAGCCAGAACCAGCAAAACTGGCAAACAACCACAGAGAAAAATACATCATGTTTCCTCACCTGCAGGAGATTTTATCTTCCCATGTATATTCATTTATAAAATATATTTCCAATGTAAATCAATGCTAGTTTCTTAATATTTGGTTAATAGCTGTTTATTCATTTGTTCATTCAATATTCAATATTCATTTTTTTGCTCTTATTTAAAAAGTTTCTAAAGACTTTTTAACATTTAATGTTTAAAACAGCCAACACCTTTTCAATAAATATCTGTGAAAAGTTAAACGCAAACTGAGGTGTGTTCCCTAAACAAGATCAATTCAGAATTATTCTTAGATAATTTCAAATCTTACAAATTGTTCTTCTAAGAATTATTAAACATGAAGTTAAGCAAGTGAAGCTGTAAAGAGGGGGCGTTTGTGAAAACCCCATGACTTGGCATGTTTGAAACTTCCCCAAGACAATAAACAAGCATACACCAAGAAGGTGCCCCATATTGTTAGACGTATACTGAAACGTCTGTGCTGGGTGCACTAAACCAAACACTTTCCCTGTCTTTTGTTATCCCACAGAATCTAATCAGTTGTTACTAATCTGTTTTACATATATCAGAGTAGAATCTGATGGCAGCGAAGAACACTTAAACCTACACACTTAGACTGTCTAACCATGTATGTTAGACGTTCTCCTTAACTTTCGGCAGCAAATTTAAGCACTTGTTACTTTTGCAAAAAAATGTTGAGTATACAGTATAAATCACAGAGATATAAATTTAAAAATGCTGCATATGAAATGGAGAAAACGTGTCAAACTTGCTTTTACTTTGCACTTTTTAAGCACAAAGCAAGCAAGTCTTCTTTCTGGAGGACCATACTGTAGTCCAACAACATCACTGATTATTCCTCATTTGGAAAAGTGGAGGGAAAATGAAAGAGAAATAGCCCAAATGTCTCCCAGATTGTCCACACCCTGCGAGGACAACATTTGGTGTTTGGTACTGTGGCACCATGCTTTCCCCTCCTTATTTTTCCTCATTTCAGCAGATGGAAAGAGTCAGCTGGTGAGCTGTGCATGCGGACGCCAAAAGCAGCTAGTTGAAAAAGCACACACTGACACCACATCAGGTGCCAAAGGTTTTTAACTGTCCACTGCGCAACCTGAGACCCAGATCTAATCCATCATTTTTAATATTTATTTTCATTTTACCTCTTGGCCAATTGTAATGACTGTGATCAAATCCATTCAGTAAGTTTGTGGTTGACCGTAAATTATAGCTAATCTGTCAAAGAGACAAAGAGAGAGTTACTGTGTGGGCTATAGAAAGAAATAAACTGGGATCCTGTGAGCAACCAACAACAAACGAGTTTCAGTTTTATTTTTACATTTCTTTAAAATAGCTGACCAGTACAGGGAAAATGATCTTGATCTAAGTCTCTTACTGGGTACGGCCTGCTGTGTTAGTGTTTCCCAAAAAATGTTACAGAGTCAGCAGGGAAAAGCTGGGAAAATGTAAAATATCTTTACTTTACAGACTATGTAAGGTAAATATATTTGTACTGCACAAGATTTGATGACTCATCAATGAGGTACCAGTATCAGTCATGGAATTTTAGAGTAGCATTGGTCCTTTATATCTCTTGATAACAGACCTGAGTGTTGACTGGGACTGTAAGTTCTGGGGAGTTCATTTATTGGAAGAATATCGGTTGTGATAATGAAGATAAATAAAAAATTTACTTAGAAAGAAGTAAATTAAACAGGTTTCAATGAGCCTTTTCTCCAGACAGTTACATAAACATAAAAAGCAAAAATTATAATGCATTCAAGTCATTTGATAAACCAGTAATACAGTGATTCCTGCTGACAGACTGTATTTTTAAAAGTCATCACCACCAAATGAATAGATTAAAAAGACCAACAACACATATGCAGACTTATTCTAAAGATAATGTTAATGGCAATGTTTAATGTTTTCTTAACCTACTGTATATAATCACCTAGCTAATTTGAATGTTGTTTAATAATTTGCTAAAGTAATACTAGCTTACAAGAGTTTGTCAACTAGCAAAGATTGCATTTATAGGCAACTGTTCACCAATGGCTACTGCATCAAGATAGCTAGCATAAAAGCTCACATTTGATTTGTTTCCATTTTGTTCACAGCTTCTGAAAAAAGTTCAGATTTGCATTTTTTGCATGAATGTAATACCTCATTAAATTATGTTTGGGTATCAACTTGAACAATAGCTAATTTCCTAAACCACATGCTGAGGTAGGGAAGAAATGGCTATTCAGATGTTAGAAAGAGTTCCCTTCTGACTGAGGTATTCTAAGCATATGAGAGAGAACTGTGGACTGTAAAAACAGGTGGAGCTACAGCTGTATTGTATGCTATCGGGGAGTCACTGATCTGAACCATCGATATTGTTTTGCTGCTGAGAGAAAGGATTTTGGATGGGTTCAAACAAGTCAGTACATAGTAGCTCACAATCCACTGACAGTTTCTAACATAAATATTTCTGATATTCAGTCTGTATGTTTTAGAAATTCTACAGATTTAACCATTCGAACAGGTTCTCTAAACTAAAACATTCAAATATCTATCATTAGTCCCATTTGCCTTTAAATCCAAATCGAAAGTGTCACCAAATGGGCCACATCAGCTCTGCAGCCCAAGATGAAGTATGTTCAGAAGCTGATGTCCAACCAAACAGACACATACCAAGTAAGTGACTTTTAGCTATAAAATAATAGCTACTCACTGGAATAAACACACATTATTTAATATTCCACAAATGACAAGTTAAACTGAAATACCCAGCCAGGATCATTACCTTCAATCTCCCGTTTAAAGGTCTGACATGAATGAAATCTGTGCATGAATTTTAACAAGTAAGCATGCAAAAAAACGGGCAAATTACATGTTAGTGCGATAACAGTGGCGGGGAGTAGTTATTTCAGCCATGGTTACCCATCTCACCGCTTTCAGGCACCCTATGACCCATCAGGTGCCTAAAAGTAGCTTGTATGACATCAGTGAAGCTGCACCCATCCTCGCAATGGCATTTTGCTCAATGCAGTGACTTGCAGCATGCAAAATAGTTAAAAATAGCTGTAGTGTATCTGAAAACTGCAACTGCTACTCCATAGCACTCCTGCACGGGTACAGTGGTTGTTGTACTGATACGAACATAATATATTCAGTTGGTGATTCCAAAAAATATGCTTGCTTAATTTTTTTTAAATTTCTCTGTGAAAATAATATAATATTTACAACATTAGAGAACAACAATAGTCATTGCTCTGATCTGACTGGCTAGACATTTTGCTTCATACAGAAACTATCTACAATTAATTATTAAAGGGCTAAATTAATAGACTATTTAAAGGGACAAATACAAAGAACAAATTAAAGCTGTAGGCCTATATCATTATGATCAACAGGTCTTGAGAGATATCATTAAAATGTTTCACAAAAAGTGTTTCATTCAAAATGGAGGAGAACTCAATATGGTGGAAGTCACAAAAGTGGAAATATGTAGAAATGAAATGAGTTTATTGCCAAATCTTAAAAAATGCACAAAACTGTAGCCTTTATATGGCAGCTTCAATATGCTGTTATATAATAAGGCCTACGGATCTATAGCAATTTTTTTCCAGTGACAGAAAGGATGATTTTTTTAATATTCTGAACAAACACAATAGGGTGCCTACACACCAGCGGTGTTTGGTCCTCAACAAAGGCCTTAATAAACCAAAAATGAGGCATAAGAAGCATATTTTCGTATTACTTCAAACTCACAGCTATCTTTGTCGCTCATTTATATATGAGCTACCTTAACTTTTTAAATGTTTTAAATGGAGTTTATAGTTCCTCCTCCACAGAATTTGACCAGTTACTGACTCCATTAATACAACAGCTAACATGGCGCGTACATTTAAACCTCAATTTAAAAAGCGCACGCTTTAAAAAAATTTAAACTCCCTCACCCCAGCCTCATTGTTGTTGTTCCTAGAACACGCACTGTCTGAGGGATTGCAGTCATTTGTGGGAGTGTTGAGTGTGGCCATACTGTACACACCGCTGAATGAACCTCAGACAGCTGCATTCACTTGATGATTGCCATGAGGGCGGCTGCAGACCTCCTTTGTGCAGAAAGAGGATTGTTTCAAATGCAAATAACCGCCGGCATCTGATGTTCAGCTGTATGGCAAAGGAAGCGAGATGGCTGAAAGATGCCCCCCAATGTTGTACCCCAATTGAAACGAGATTACCCCAAATGAACAGGCTGCCTGTTCCATTTCAGATGGGACCAATAAGCTGATCCATCTTTTTTTCAATTTTTTGGGGCTGTGATCCAGTAAATCATCCCTACAATCAAAATATAAAAGTCCATAAAGCAGAATGGCAATATAAATATATAATGTTAACCCATGCAATCAGTTGAAAAACAGTTTTTTTTCCCATTTGTTTCAATTTACCCCACTTAAACGCAGTTCATGCTCTGACCCTCCTCTGCTACTGTAGTTAGCGTCTGCTGGCATGATTTGATTGTGTTTAGCTAGCTAAGTGAGAGAAGGATAAGGTTATTTTGCTATAAATAAGAAGAGAAAATAAAACTGAAGTAAAGAAAAGTTTAGCACATCAGGTATGTTTGTATGGCATGCCATCTACAATGGTATCTTGCAAATTACTTTTCACACTTTGTGAAAACAGAACAGTATCATCTCTTAAAGACAAAAACTTGTTTGTCTGTGCCACAGGACCAATTCCATGGTACAAATGTTTGACTAAACTCTCATATTTGGTACAGTCTCATGTCATCTCATATTTAATAACAATGAAATAACTAGGACAGTTTCACTACCTACATTAAGAGCAAAACATTGTAAATTTTATTCTGAATTTGAGGTATCCCACATATGTCCCTCTAACTTGAACCTTTGTATATTTCTATTATACAACTTCATGCAAACATACATATGAAAACAAGAAGGTGATAGCTTTTCTGTCAGTGTGTAAAGTATTGAGAGCATAGTGTGCTAGTGTTTATATCTTATTTTTTGAGTGCAGAAATATGAACATTTTGCATTAATACATTCATTCCTAGCCATTAAAGATCTTCATACACACAAAGTAAGTAGTTACGTCTAAATATACATATTCTTGAAAATGAAAAGAAAAGTTTCACCCTAGTATATTATTATAAAGTAAATGTATATATATATTTATTTAAATGAATTAAATGTATTAAATAAAAGAATTGCATATCTAAATATACCTTTGTGAGGAATAGTGTGAAAAATTTAACTGAAAAAATATTTTAATTGCTGATTACTGTAACAAAGAAAAATATAAATGTTTAAAAAATATTAAAACGGCAGCGGTTTTAATTGCAATATTAATTGCAGTATATTTTTCAAATTGTCATGACATGGCATATCATGTCATCACATCCCTATCAGAAAGTCAAATTATGAGTACAAATCATCTATTACCAAAATATTGACTTCTAACAGGGATATTGAGCTGTCAATGTGCACTGGACAGAAAAATGCTTCACTAGAGCTGCTATTGTTATAAACTGTGAGGGCTACATTATGCCCACCCTTTTCTGTAATTTCTCAGAGCTCTTTTCACAGAATAACAAACTGAAAAAAACTACTTGAATAACCCTTTTAACCACCAGCAAGATTATAACATTCAATGTTAAATGTCAAGTAAATTATAGAACATTAAATCAAAAATAAACTGTCCCAATACACCACCCTAAAAAGTCCTTAAGGCTTGCAAAGCATGACAGAATGTGTTTCACACCTGCTGTAGAGAGAAAAATACACTTTTGAAAATTACCTATACTACTATATAATGGATGCCGAAATGGACAGATCATGCTCTTGAAAATGGTCATCTTTTTCTGCATCTGTTCTCCCCTTAGCTTGTTCCTGCCTGTAACTTGGTTCTTTACAGTTTTGTGCTAATTAAACGAGGCTGGGATCACTGCCATGGCAACCTGACATGAAGGACTCATGATCAGGACAGAGTTGGGGAGACAGATTGTCAGGGCTCTTTAGCCTGAGGAGAGAGAGGGGTGTTGCGAGTCTGAAAAATGAATAACATTAGACAAAAACATCTGACAAAAAAGGCCCAAGCAGCGAGGCATTGTGCCGTTATCCAACTGCTGTTTATTTCACTGCATTATAATAGAAAAGTTTACTTGGAAGTTCTTAGCTCTACCAGGAGCAGATGCATGTGCATGTTTTCTGTAAATATTTAACGAACCAACGTGCCAAAATCCAGGTTTGACAAAGCACAAATGGCCCCCTAAATTAATAGAACCTTTTTTCCAGCTCTGGCCAAACAAAGCCGTAAGAATAACATTACAATTGATTATGTGTAGTTCACAGTATTTCACATGTTTTACAAATAAACATGACACTGGCAGTTTTTATATTTCAAATTTACTAAACTGAATTTCAAAACAACCACGCAGGATTGAAAATAGAAATGGCTTGTCTTATAGTCCAACCTGCAAGCACAAAGACATTTACATGGGCCACTTTCCATCCTTTTTTTCCCCAGAGAGGAGCAAAAACATAAGTAAATAAATAAATGAAAACTTGTGCTGTACATTCGTTTAATAAGTATTATTTACTTTTAACAAGAATGTGATGACCCTTTAATATTTCTCTCTATGCTCTTTTTCGTGTTTAACTTGTGCTCTCTTTTCTTTAATAGTTTCCTTATCAGCCACTCACATGCACATTCTGCCCTCCAGAGTCCCCATTTCTCTCATTATCTACCACCACATTTTGGCTATCAGCAATCGCTGGCCATTTTTTACTGTGCCATCCTTTCCATGGCATATCTTCCCAGACCTTACAGCTTGCTCTTTCTGATAAATGCTTTGGACAGTAATAAAAAGCCTTGTAATACTTATTCTATTATTTTCTATAAAGCGCATATTTGAGGCAAGTACAGTACGGTTTTGTACCAAACCCCTCACTGCAATTGATGAGTTAACAGAAAGAAGCAATCATGCCACTTACTATGTTCCCTTTTCTGCCGGCGTGGTGAAAAAAAAAAAAAGAAAGAAAAAACAACACTTACACAACCTCCAGCAATGAGTGAGTGTGGAATCTCATCCTCAACTTCATATGACACGACCGAATCTCATTAACACTTATCCAACTCCCTGTACATAAATATTACCATGACAGCATGCATATTCATTCCAGGTCAGATGGTAGGTTTGACATGAAAAATTAAACTGTAGGTGTGATTAATACGCATCAGGAGGTGATCCCAAAGATAGATTAACAGCTAGTACAAGCCAAGGGAGAATTCCTACAGTACTGTAAGCTACTACTAGAAAAAAAAAAAAACATTTTCATTTGCTAAATTGTAAACATGCAATGAATAACTATGAAGATATTAATCAACCATACGTAACACATGTGCTTAACATCAGCCAAAGATAATCAGTACAGCAGTAAGAGAATGATGTAATAACAATGTTTAAAAAAGGCAGGAGGCAGACTTTCTCATTATAAAATTTGAAAGATGCCCAAAAAGTTACTATACTCTCAGTTTAAATGGTCATTTGCTTTACATATGACAACAAAATAATGAATCATATTAATAGCATGCCACCTTGGTGGTTCAGCGCTAATTGAGGCAAGACAACGCATAAAAAAAATGCAGTATTGCAAAAACACTGCAGTAAAGCTGAACAGAGTTATAGCTGGATGTGACCCTATCGCCAGTAGTGTCATGCGGCCTTGTGCAACCCCACTATTTTATCTCCGTATTTGCTTGCTAATCAACATGTCAATTTCACCCATTTCTCAGTGACAGATAAACCCTAGCTAGCCAGCACTGCATAGCTGCCAAATATTATTACTGGCAGTTGCTTGACAAAGCATTGCACTATAGTTAGCCACACAGCACAACTACAAAAGCTTGTTAAGAAAGGTCTGATGTTTTGTTTGTTTTTTTTTTTTCTTTTTTATTGAACACATTGAACACATAGCTGTAGCAAAAGCAAGCAGTGACATCTAACCATTAGCAAGATAGTGGGACATCAGCATTGTTGGTGGTGTCATCAGAGACAGTAATTTCTATCGAAATATCCAAATACATAGAATGTAAGTCACTCTGTATAAGAATGTCTGCTAAATGACAATAATGTAATCTAACCTCCATGTGCCTGCACTCACATTCAAAATCCCACGGCAAAGTGACATCAACTGTCAGCCATTGCATTACATGGCCAAAATGAAAGGCAAACTCTAAACAAGATTCACTTTGGACAAAAAAAGGTGTTCCCATAACAAGTTAGTTACAAGGGAAACAAATATGACGAGGGCCTGAGCCCATCTTGCTGACAAAAATATCAGTTCATGGACAGGAAAAATGTCAGAAAAGTCAGAAGAATCAAAAATGGCAGCTAGTTTTTCAATGCCACAAGTCCATGCAAAATCAGTGACAATTCAGCCAATTTGGCTGAAATAACCAAGTTACGGAGCTCTGCTCATGTCATATCAAATGCCTTGAACCCATTAAAACAAAATACCCTACCCAGCTCAACTGTAATGTGGACTGCATCAACTACTTAAATAAAGGCATGTGTTAGCATTACTGTACCTGACAAAAATGAAAACTGGTGCTAATTAATAGAGATGCACCGATCCATTTTTTTTTTTTCAGTTCCGATCTGATTCCGATACCTGAATTTGGATATCTGCCGATACCGATACGGATACCAGAGCTCTTTTTTCTTGATTATTATTATTATTATTATTAAGATTGTTGTTGTTGTTATGTGTAAGGTTACACGAGGCCGTAGTAAACCACACAGCACTTCTTACTAAAAGAGCAAAAAAACAGGTGTAGGGCTGCAAATTGCTATGGCAACTCCTTTAATGTTTTGGAAAAACTTGAACAAATCAGGTGCACAGCAATGTATTATCAACTATTAGTAGGCTACATGCAAAGCATCGATGTAGCGATGGACTCTCCTATGTGTGAGCCATGAAATTGCTTAGCCTGCAGCACTGCTTTTTGCAAAGTAAAACTTGAGTCTATCCACTGTGCTGTTAGACTTTCATTGGACATACATCTGAGCTCCAGGTGTCAGTTGAGAAACTAACCCTTGCAATGTTTTCCAAGCATTTCGAAATGAAATCGCACACTTTCCTGTTCTTATTTGGGATAGCCGTTTTGGAGATGAAATGCCAGTTTCTCAACGTGTAGCAGGGCTCCAAATGTTCGATTAAGCGTCGAAAACCCACATTTTCAACAACAGAAAGGGGTTGGTCATCCAGCACAATGAATTCAGCGACTTTCTCCGTTACCAGCTTTGCTTTGTTGCTGTCTGGAGGGAGTTTCTCATGCTTCTGAATCGTTTCCAGCAATGTTTGTTGTTGCAGCACACTTTTCCTCTTGGCACTCGTTGCCTGTATAAATTCGGCATACTCCTTTCCATGATGCTTCTGCAAGTGTTTAATCAAGTTCGTGGTGTTGAAGTTTCCAACGCTACTGCCACCCCTTGAAACAGTCGCATTGTATAAATTGCACTCGGCTGTTTTGCTTTTTTCTTCCTTTATCTTAAAATAACTCCACACAGCTGACATGATGACAGCAATGCTGACAGGTCTCTCTCACGTTCTAGCTACTGTTCATGTGACACATGCTGCTCATCTGTGTTACTCGTGACACATCTCTCTTTACGGCATGTCGCTCAAAGTTTGGTTAAGCATTTACATGATAGTTTAGGCTAATGGTCGTATTGGATTATACTTTTTTCCCGATATCCGATCCAGTGATTTTGGCCAGTATCGGACCGATACCGATACTGAGTATCGGATCGGTGCATCCCTACTAATTAATGAACCAGTTTTTGGACCAATTAACAGCATTAATTTCAAGGTGATTTTCTATTTACATTACAGAGTGCACACAACTTCCATGTCCACTAAGCTGTATGAAAAAATAAAACTCAGGTTTATGACAACTTAAAATAACCAAACAATACAGAAACTGCCTAGAGTATGGTTGTAAAGTTAGTAAGTAATTTGAATGTGAAATGACGAAAGTCTGTTGGCTTACAGCCCAAACCCAGCAGTAATTCAGAACAAATGTTTTAATTTTAAATCATTTTGATCTGTATTAATAAGAAATCTCTTAATTTAAGTAAAATAATTTTCTTTGTACGTACTTAGGAAGGCATTATTAATGACTCAATAAGACGAAGGTAACGCAAAATGTAATGGTTTTGAGTATGTTTTTAAGCAAGACTAAGTAAGACAAATTGTTGTAACACTGATGATACTTTCTAGGCATTCAGCAGCCAATAAATATAGGATTAATGACATAATGACATTAATGTGTGTTTATGATAATAACCATCAATAAAAGATGTATTACTAGACATTCTTTAAAAGTGCTATTGAACACATTATCCCTCATACAAGATGCCACTGTGAGGGACACCAGGATGAGGTAGGTTATATGAATACAAACTGTGTTCATAGCTAAAAAGGTTAACGCAAAGCCTAATTGGACAATTGGGGAAAATAATAAAGGAAATGCATCTAAATAATACTGACTGGAGTCCAAGGGCCAGTCTCCCACCAAGCTTTCTGTTATTATGGAACAGCTACAACATTTTCAGTTTTATAGCCTTGAAGTTTTTAAATTGAAATTCAAAAAATGAAAAGCAGTTCCTTTTATAGATATCAAAAAGGTGACATTGCAACTGATTCCAAAATAATACACAAGAAGTCAACAAGTGAGTCCATTTCCCACTGTATAAAAACAGATTTGAGAGTAACATAAAGTAGTCATTAGGCAACAATTGGATTTTATGAAGGCAAAGAGATCGTATGTGCCACGGTCTTGGTTGGAGTGTTACGTTATAATTAGTTCTTCTAATCTCAGCTCTAATCCCACTGTCACCCTAACCTTCGGCAACTGTGAGGGGTGTGATTACAGGTCAGCATTGAGATCTGGGCCAATTTTACCAGAGCAACGAGCAGGAAAGTTCTTACTATTGTGTTAAACTAGCTAGTTGGTTTAAAGAAGCAGATGTCACAATAAAGGCGAATATGATTTCTGAAATATATGAATGTATTGATCTTTTCTGATCTATATACTCATTATTAATTGGATTATATGCATTTTAAAACAGACTTATTGGTATTGCTTCACTTTTCACTCAAATTACATTTACCTCCAGCAGCAGCCTTAAATTGTCTTTGTTTGTTTGTTTATGGGGGGACAATTTGACCTGTTGTCACCAAGCATTCTTCAAAACACATAAAACAAAAAAGCGTGACTATAACTTCTGTGATCACAATTGTAGGTTCCATTTATGACATCTCAACTCCCATGTTTTGTCTAATTACAATCACTTAAATGCAATCACTTAAAGAATTAAAGAGGAAAGGCTTTGCAACTCATAAATAAACCATCAGCTTTGGCATCTGGAGGCTTGAGTTGGTGGGGGACTTCTTTGTTGGGGAGTGTCTGGCATAGGGATGATGTCATCATTTCAGAACCTAAAGGTCATGTGTTGGAATGTCACCCCTGTCCCTTGACTTCACGCCTGTCCTGTTGTCCCGGGAACTCTTTCAGTCCCATCCAAGTGTGATGAGAGACATAGTCTAAAAGGACGATTTCACATAAAAACGTACATGTCTCCGTGTATCATTAAACTCACACTTATGAAGTTCAGCCCAAGGCACAAAAGAACCATCACACAGTCATCAAACTTGTGACTGCAGAGCAACTAAGTACCGCAATTCATTCTATTATCTCCATCCTCATCGTTATCTCTATTGTTACTAGTTCGTTTAACATACCTGTTGGGTCACTGACTTCTAGGAGAAATTTAATTAGGTATAAAAGTTAGGACCTCTGTACACAGCAAGTCTGTGTCAATTCATTTCAAGTTATGACTAATCTTAACGCCAGGAACAAAAAAGCAAAACAATGAAAACAATAATGTTCTAAAATTCTCATGAGATGATAAAAACACATCCAAATGTGTATTCTTTTGGAATTTTTCCACATTCTGCAATGCGGTGTCATTCGGCCCAGCCCAGGTGCCACGACCTCGCTTACAAAACACTTGTACCGTTTTAATTCGGAGGTCACCCCTATCGAACTGTTGGTCAAGTTTTCATCATGTCCTCTGGGGCTGGACAGGGTTGGAGGTCATTGCTTTCAGGGTGACGAAGAATGTGAGGCATGCTTTTGTCGTGGACTCAAGTCACGAAACACACAGAACCCGCAATGCAGCACACAATGATGGAGGCTGCCATTTTGAAAAAGGTAAGGACTGCCGCCATTATGCTCTGGCAATATAAGAGCTGGTCTCGACAGCAGGAATGCTGGAATATGAATCGAGATTCATGGCCTGCACAGACCACAATGCACTGAAGGTCACGCTAGTAAAAATCCCCTTCGCCCTCTTGAAAAATAGTCCTAAATAATGCCGACCCATCAATCGGGTACACCGTACAACTCGGGGCGTCAAACTCAATAACAAAAAACAGCTCAAAGTTTTTCATAGCAAACACCATGTCAAAAACAAATTTCACTCACCAGATGATGCATCTGGCTGCTTTTGACTGTGGCTGAATATTGTATATTCATTTTAATATATGAATAAAACTGTGGGATATAATAATGCCAAAGCGATCCGGGGAACACACCAAGCCATTCAGAAGTCAGGAAAGAATAGCTCAGTCTCAGGTTCTTCATCGGCCTTCAGAAGACAGTCACAATCGTCAGGATTTTCAGGGGCCTAGTCCGTAAGTGTGCCTGACTGGCCCTCCATCTTCCCTTTCATTGCATCTCCTCATTACAGAGGAAGCACAGCCGTGAAACCCACAGAAGCATCAAATGTCAAACCTCTCATCTCTGTTGCACATCTGTTAATATGTAAAACAGACCTTAAAATACCCTGCCTGTTTTAGATGCATAGAACACACACACACAGTCAAAGCCTTCTTATAATGACCTACTAGAGTAGATTTTTGCATTAGGCCTTTGTTTCAAGTTTAAGTTCAGGAGTTGCTAATCCTCGGCCCTTAGATGGCCAAGTAAGCTTCCCCAAGCCAATTCTTTCTTGCCCTCTGCCTGTAAACAACGGTACATTGGCAGTACCCTGGGAATGCTCTCGGAGATTTAAACAGCTTCCTCATCATAAACACTGCCCTGAAAGGTTTACTAACTTTCACCTATCCTTGCCATTTTCTGAGTTGTTCAGTTTCACCACCAAGAGCTTATTTTAGCCAACAAATGTGGGACCAGGCCACATCGTCAAACATAAAGGCAACAATCTGTGCTTTAAAACAGATTTATAGCAAGACATCTGAAGAGCTGTGCCTTGTTAAGTCGCGTCGAAATAAGTTCCGTCTTTCAAACGAGTATTCCACAACCGGACTGTGCAGGGGGAGTCGCGAGCACGAGCAAGAAAGCTATTTTACCAGGTCGCGTACGGGAATATCGTATTAATTATATAATTCCAGACAAATGTACAGTTATCGAAGTAATGTTAAAAGCACTTCAAATGTTCTTAGCTATCTCCAGGACAACGTAAGATAGTTGGATATAGTCTTCAGCTCATTGATCCCATATTTGACCTATGAATTTATGTATCAGAATACAGTATAACAGCTGCGGAGGGATGCAAGGAGAAATAAATGGTGGATTTAGCCGTCTTACCTCTACAGACGGGTGAGTTCGGACTCCGCTCAGGTGAGCCCTTGTTGTCTGGCGACAGTCTCGGTCTTGCGACCAGTCTTGCGTCCACCGAGCCGTTCCCCCCCGGGTTCGACAGCAGCTGTGTCGGGCTAGGAGGGCTGGAGCACTGGGTCGTGGTCGGTCCTGTGTTGCTCCCAACTGAGAAGGAGGAGGGAGAGCGGGTTGGGCTGTGCTGATTTCCACGCAAGAGCTGGTAGGGCACAGTGGCGCGGATGGGTTGCAGCCGGCTTGTGCTGCTGTTGTTGCTGGTGGAGGTGGGAGAACCTGCATTGCTGCGTCTAACTCGAGACTGCTGCTGGTGAGATGAGTTTGTAGCGGATGCGGACATGATCGCTTAACAGTGCAACAACACTTTTTAGTTTGAACACAGAACGATTTGCCAGAGCTCACCCGTTCCTAGAAAAAATGAATGATGGTTTCCGATAAACATTTAACTTCCTTTGATAACAGTGCGGCTTTTGTAAATAACAGTTTAAAGTGCCAGCTTATTTTGTATAGCTTGCCAGTTAGCTAGCTAACGTCAGCAGTGTTTGGTCGTACTCCTGTGAAGACAACCAGATTAATCCGACAGTCCCATATTAAAATATACTTTTAAAATATAGTTGAAGCTGTTATGATTAAAACAAGAACTTTGAAGCTGAACAGGAGGGCATAATATTCCAGTGCTGTCGGTAGAACTCTCCAACTCTGCCAAGCCTTACTCCAAATGACAGTTGCATCGGCACAGCGACTGGCTGATACGCGTAGGCAGGGTACGGTCGTCAATTGTAATCATCTGGTTGGTGGATAAATGATAGGGTTTCAACGGTCATTGGTCCAACACGGTGAACTGACTGTAGCATTGACCAATAAATTCATTGAGGTTTTGTACGGGAAGGACGTATTGTGTTTCTTTCTTAAAATGCTATTGGTCTAAGAATGTAAGTGGCAGGACACAACGTGAACCCGGCGTATGGTGACATATAGTGCGTAAGTAAACGACAGAATGGTGGATGATAATTGGCTTCGAAAACATGCGGATACCCGGGGTAAACACGTATATTTAAGGCTATATGAAAACTATGGAGGCTGTGAATACTATTTCAAAAACTCTTCAAAGGAGTATTTCAGGATAGGTTTTCATGGATATGTGGTCTGCAGATATTGTATTTTATATTGAAATAAATGAGGAAAAGTTTTTCAGCTAAATGCCATAGATAATATCATAATTGCATGCTTTTTCAAAAAAGAATGTCGTATCAGGACAATCTTTTAGGTCGATTAACATGGAATAAAATTGAAAAAAAAAATCTCAAAGCAGTGTGCTGTTGATTGATTGGGGCAATAGCTTAAACTGATTGTTAACGTGTAATCTGACTTCAGACATTTGCAAAGTGCTAAAATAACTAAAGTTTATATTTTGATTTAATCACACAATCCACAAAGCCTACATCAAAGCACCCTGTACTGTTCTAGTCAATATAAAATATATCTATTTATTGTTGTAGTGTATACTTAAGAATATTAAGTGTCCCATTGTGTTATATCTGTTTTTACATCACTTTTGATTCACAGACACTTGGCCAGTACTGTGCAATAAGTGCATTCAGGCCACCAAGCCAAAAGATACAGAATCTGTGAACTGTCTCTGATAAAATAACTGTTCTTGAATCATCAACTAAGCAGCATCTGTAAAAAACATTTTTACTATCTGAAGAAAACTGCTAGAAAAAAGGGGCTGTGAACGAAGTATAGATAAAAGCTACTTGTTCTGACTGCAATGCACCATCAAATTTACTGAGGTTATCTACCATTAAATTAATCAAAATAACTGTACTTATATAAATGTATTTATATTTTCCCACCACTTGCATCATTGTACAACGTGTAAAAACAAAATATGACCCAGAAGCCCATTTGAAACTGAGCTACCATTCCTAAAACATTTGGGCATATGAACTGACTGTACCACACAGAGTTACAACTTATAACACACGGTACATTTGAATTCCTGCATTTGTTATACTACATGTTTGTAGATATTGAATTACAGGTGTTTTGGCATGGCCTGCAACCTCAGACTGAATGAAGTAGTGTGTTCCCCATCTCCAACATTTAAAATGAGTAGCTGCGATACAGTACATTGCATGGCACCACTGTGAGAAGAAATCACTAAGATAAAGATCCATTGCCGAGTGGATTGCCTAGTGGTGTCCGCCTTCCATGTGTTGTACTAGTCTTGTTCTACAATGTATTTTCATTTACACAGTTAATTGGACAATCATACAGTTCAGGTAGCCTAATATGGCATTTGCTGTTACACGTAAGCAGGCCCTACAGCAGCCTGACATGGTATACACAACAAAATGTATTTCAAAGAAAAACAAAAGATAAAGCATGTTGCAGCCATATGGCATATTTGATTTTGTTGCACAAATAGTTGTAGCATCTGTTTGGCCTGTTGGCTGGTCCTGACCACCTGGTGCCTGTCAGTGGTACAAATGTGTCACAAGGCAACAGTGCCCGGGTGGCCATGCAGACAGCGAAACACTCGGCTCAAGTTTGCAATGAGAAAACCCGGTCAACAGTCCCAGAAAACAATAAATACTGTCCGGCATCTGTTCAATGTGTGCATCTGACATATTGCTACCAGTAAATCACTAATATATGCACACGCTGCACATCAAAATAACCTGATGTTTTTTTCTTTTTTTTTTTGTTTTGTTTTTTTATTATTATTCATGAAGTTCCACCAAATGAAAATGTAAGTGGAAATATTGAGAACAGTTATTGTGGTTCCTCTTAATTTACAGAGTGTTCAAATATCTACACAACAACATTCATGTGTTATATTTGTGAATACTTACATACTTTTTAATCTACATATTCTTGAAAGATGACTTAAAATGTCATTAGGCCAGAGCTTGCTTTTAAATGTGATGGCTGAAGATGGGTACCAACCCTGTCATTTTCAATACTGTCTGATTTAACTTGAATGAGGTAAGTAAATGTAATCCCCAATTATAAACCCATATGCAGCTTTTCTTCACTGCTTTATGGTGACTACACAGCACCATAGGATTTACCTCCACCTCATCCCTGCTATGGCAAAACTGTCTCACAAAGCAATGTTTTGATTGAGTTGGGTATTGTTTACGTACAGAATGTACAGAGAGAAGGTACTCAAATTTGGGAGCTGATTTTAACCAACTTTGCAAAAAAAAAAAACAGATATTTCATTGGTTTATGTATGAATGCAGAAAATGAGAAATGTTCTGATTGGTTTGTTGAGGTATCCATATCTTAGATTTATATCAAATTAATTGTTGGATATGCGCTAAATATAATCTCATGTGAAATGAATACATGTACTGTAAGGGATATAGTGAGGTTTTCTATTATCATGTAAGACATGTGAAAAGGAAATAGACCTGCACACAAGGGTACAAAGTGCATGTGTATGTTGAAACAAGAGGAGGCTATTGGCACTGAAGTCAGACAGCCTTTTCAGCCTGCTCATCGTAGTTCTTGTGTTCTGGTACTGCACTTAATCTTAAAGAAGGCAATTAAAAGGTTCACTACTGTAAAATCTGTGAACTAAATGGAAAAATACTTCAGCACAATAGTATAGTAAATGAGATACTACTGCAGGCCCTAGCAGTATCTTCCACCATTACACTCCCAGGAAAATGAATGCCACAATATTAAAAGAGGAAATAAAATGTTAAAAATATGCTTAAATATAGCAGTTATCATATGTTGCATTTCTTTCATTTTCAGAACTACTTCAAGATATTGTGATCATATTTCTGCAGGTGTTCTGTTATAGTAATATAATGGAATTGGTTTTTGATTTACCAGTGTTCTTCATTTGAGTTTTACACAACTATTCATCCAAACAGATTATGTAACTAACTTTTCAATATCATAGCAAAATAACCTGTGAATTACAAAATAACCATACAATTATATAAGCATAAAAGGTATACTATGTGATTTTTTTTTCACAATAACCATCAGCTCCACAAAAAAGATTTAAGAACAAATATATTTATTTTTTGTGGGACAAATGGGTCAATAAAGTGGATTATCTGTAATTAAGGAAGGGTTTTCTGATCACATTAATGGATTAGGCAGTATTAGGGCCTCCCTGGGACTTAGTAACAAAATCCCAGAAAGACAAAACAGAAACACAAAAACAATTCTAGCCCTCTCTGATAATTACCCAATACTGTATGCACTCTGTAATCAGGACATCTGGAGGACAACTAATTACAAGAGGATTTTACACAGATCTATTTGGATTTTCAGTGGATTGCATGTAATTTCCCCCACTTGGGTTCTTGATAATTTCAGAAAGAAGTGCAAGTTCAAAAGAATTAGTTAAATTATTTGCAATGAAACATTATTCACACATGGAGAAATGTGTCCTTCCAGCATGCAATAGCTCCATTAGCCTGACTACCAGCATCTCACAGAGATCCATGACTAAGTGATTTAGCCAGCTCTTGGGTAGGCCTCTCACTTACTTGTGTGAATTTAAGCCAGACAGCATGGTGGAAAAAAATGAAAGACTAATTGCTTTTAGAAAAAAATCATTTATAACCCTTCCCCTCCACCCTCAAAGACTGAGGCGTTGCTAACCCTGAATATGCACAGCATATTGATGTGCAGTATGCACATTTTTTAATCAAGGCTGGATTTGGCTAAGGGAGAAAACAGAAGGCCTCTCGCTTCTCTGAATCAATGGTGCTGTGGCAGCTGAACTTCTTATTAGTGGGAACAATTCGGAGGGTTTGTCTGAGGGGCAAGCAGCTGCTGTTTTCAGGGCCTCCTCTGCGATTTCTCTCCTCCCACAAGGAAGAAGAAAAGCTCTGACTGTAAATTCTTCCTGGCTGCAAACTGTAAGCAGTATGTAATCTACCCCACCACCACCACCTTTGAGGCCAAAATACACATGCAGATGAACAGCTAATTAAATCTCAGCTTTTGGAGTATACAGATGAGCTAAGTAAAATCAACTAGTTCAAACAACATTTAGCCACATACACAGCCATAGCCAGAAGCAGAGTAAACAGGAGAAGCCCCTGAGTGAGGTGAACTAGACTTGAGTGGGAGTCCTTCATTTGAATTTCAGATACTGCAGTTGTAATGTGCTTCTCCTGAATTGTTCCTATAAAAGCAGATTTGGACGATAAGTATGCCATCAACAAAGTTACACTTTGGAGGGGTATATATACAGGTGGAAAACCCCAGCTTCAGAAAGTAAAAGTCCTGCCACGTATTTGTTCCACCCATGCACTACACCAGGTGAATTTAATTAGCACAACTCTTCAGCCAGGTAGAGGAGCTAATTAGTGAAATCACCTCGTTTAGTGAATGGCTCGCACAAATACATGGTAGGACTTTTACTTTCTGAAGCTGGGGTTTTCCACCTCTGGGTATATAGTATACTTGTAGCACCAAAAGTTGCGCCATTGTTGGGGTTTCCTACAGAGATAACCAAAATGACCCTGAGGTCTGACTCATTACAAACTTTCACTTCTGTGCCAATATATTAATGCATTAGCAGAGCCAATCCTCTGACACTTCAGATGGTCACAAGATAAACTGAACTTGTGAGCAAGTTGATGAGCTTTAAAACTGACTTGCTCTTGCTAACCAGCTAGTTAGCGAATACAGTTGATAAAGTATTGCTCCTGATTGTTAACTACCTAGCTTATTTTAATTTAATTCAGCAAGATACTTTATTAATGAGCTACCTACCTTAATAATATGTGAAAGTTGACTCCGCCTCTGTTCTGACATGCAGAGATTCACGATTTATAGGCTATGAAGTGACTAAAAACTCTTATTAACTAACAGTGATCTCATAATTCTCCTCTGTTACACCACATCATTTCATATGCATCAGATCAATATAACCCAAAAACATATAGTACTGATATAGTTTAGCTTTATATCTCCACAAAAGATGCTTTCTCTGTGCAAGAACAGAGTCAATCCCACATGCTAATTATTTATTCTCTATAAGTCATAAATATTAAGCCAAGGAACAGCACTCCAAAAAATGGGTATTATTATCTAATATAAACGTACAAGCATTATTCCAAAGCAAATCCATTCAATCTTTCCCAAATTATTTACTGGAATGTGGTGTTCCTGAAACCTGTGTTTTAGTTTGTGTGTTTGAGAAAGACAAGATGATAATATTAAATCCTTGCAAATTCTTCATTATGTTGTCTTTACAAGTTGCCACCTTAGCCAGTGCAGCCTAATCTTACTTCACATCCATGTGTGTGAAACTCTGTACAGAGCAGTGTGGTCTCACTTAAGTGCTTCAGGTAAAGAAGGCCCTCTGTATAAACTAAAAACAATTTTGTTTTGAAAGTGGTATTTCACTAGAGGCATGTGTGGTTGCACCACTTAAAAATTACTGAGTAATGATACACTCCCTTTCTTATCATTTATGATGTGGGGACAGTTTGTATTTCCCCAATTACTCAATTCACACATAGATTTTCACAACCTGGTTGCATTTCTCCTTTATTTGCTGGAGTTCTGCCCATGGGAAGTACTATATTTCATCAAACAGACAATTGCAGGGGACACAGTATGTATTATTCAGCTTTAGATTTTTTTTGATTTATCTTTGCCAATTACATCATCCATAGATTGCTGGAATAGCTGCTAAAAACAACCAAGACTGACAGACCAATGTGGATAGAACATGTTTGCACTGTGTTACTGTACGAAGTAACAAAATATCAACACTGACAATCTACATAACATTAGGACCAGGCTTCAACCCTTCAAAAAAGTTTGTAGTGTATCTTCTTTTTAATGCTAGGATGATCTTCTGCAAATATGAGTAAGTTCATAATGGGTCTTCTATTCAATACGGCACATGCCTTTTACTTCCAAGTGGTGTTCTGTAAAGGCTGCTCTAAGTGTTGTTGCAACTCAGTATCAGATTATCTAATGGCCATGTAATATCTGTGATACTATAATGTGTATGCAAATGTATAAACATTTGCAGGGTGTTTTTTTTATCACTAACCATTTTTAAAAAGAAACTGATCCATTGAAACATTTCCAATAAGTCACAAATACACACAAATATTTTTCCACAATCATATGCCAGTAAGGATCTCAGTGGACTTTTTGTTTACAGTCAGAAAGACAGGACAGATAATGTGGAACATTGAAGGAAATATTTGTCTAAAAAAGACCAAACTGAATGCAACACGTTTTAATTTTCAGTACATTTTTTTTGTCATAATATAGCATTCTTAAAAGCCTCTCTCATAAATCTTATATATTATCAGCTAGTGCCTATGAGGCTGTGAGAAACAAATGGCATAACATGTAGCAGAACCTATTTTAAGTTAGTTCCTGTTCATCTCACACACTATGCAAGTCATCACAGTCTTCTTGTTTTACAGCCACGTAGACACACCAGTACCCACATTAGGGACAGCTGCTTGTGACATCACCAGCTTGTGTTGAGAGGGGTCTCTTTCAATGTCAGCTGCAGGTATCAGGCCACAGTCCTGCCTTTGAGGTGTTACCTCCTGAACGCAGTCACATAATTTCTGAATCATTATAAAAACAGCTAAAGAAATATTATGCTTTACAGTTCACATAAATATTAGTGTAGTGTAAATATTAATGATTTGCATTATCAGTAATGGTATTTTCCCACTACCTGTCCAATGACATTGCCACTTTTTTTATCAAGGTTTGTTTTGATTTTTGCGTGCTAAACAAGGTTTAAAAACAAAAAACAGAATGGATAAATATGTGGCCTGTATGCTCAGTACATCATTTGTCAAAGGTCACATGTCTTTTGGCATTGTAAATCCCCATATAAGGGGATAGCATATGTTTGCTATGCATAATTGTATTTAGTTATTTATTTAGAACTAAATCAATGCAGCAAATCAATTCTTGTAAATCAACCTATTAATGTTACCCCTGGAGTCATAAAATTGTAAAGATGTATGTTAAGTTGATGTGGATTTGCAAAATACTGTGTGGTGACATTGCCCTGTATGGTATATGCCCAGTCACAAGCAATACTCCATAAATGCCCCCATAAAGTGTTAGAAATAAATTCAGCAGCTTGGTTTTTCAGCAGGGCCTTACTGCCCTTCCTGTCCATAGCTGGGTTTACTAAATGGTTCAGAATTTAGCATGAGTTATGCGGCCTTTCTTCCCCCCCTTTATTCCTGATTGTTCTCTATTTCAACACAATTCAGGAGTTGCCAATATAGCAGGACTCTACGACACACGACTACAGAGCTGAGAAGAATCATGGACTTTACACTGACTGCTTCACGTACTTGTGACAAAATAAAATATACCTACTTTCGCAAGAATTATCTTGGCTGGAACAAAGGAGGAAGACACCAGCAAATACATTGGTTATCAGTTTGCCTTCATGCAACTAGGCCCGCTTTGCGTGTTTGTGCAGGCAGAGTTCTGCTGAATGGCTGCTAGCCCTCATCGTGAGGAAATTATGCTGGCTCTGTTGCACAGTCACCCCTGAACCATGAGCATGAGCCAAGAGAAACACACAGTATCTGACCATCTGTGTCTGTTCCTCTAAAGAGCAGCTCCATCTTACAGCAACAGGATGAGATGAAAATTATACTGTATTGCTCTTTGCTGGAGAGTTTCCTGCCTGCTAGTAATATTGTCATTACCTCTGTACCGACCTCTGAGGGTTGTATGAATAGCATATTGATTATTTAAACCTACTTTTATTTGGTCTAACCCATGTTTGCACCAGATATAGATTAAGAATGTTGATAAAGTCCTGCAAGTTCGTGTAGAGCAAATAAGCAGCTGTGTCTATAAATATGACACTGTAGTAAATCACCCAATATGCAGAATTCCCTGCTACATTCTGACAGCAACACAAAGCTGTCCTTTCTGTAGGTAAGTCACCAGAGAAGCAAGGATTTTATTGTGCTCTGATTGTTCTGATAAAAGCAAACGTAGATAAAAATAGGAGTAAAGGTAACTACCCATACTTCCTCTTGGACCTCAAAATGCTGCATGACACAAGGCAAACCCAGGTCACTGCCCTCAGCATCTGATAAAATCTGTCCATGTCCCCTAGGATTATTTTGTTCTGTCCCATTTAAGCAAAGTCATGTTTATCTTGTTTATATTGTATACATCTACCAAGTAGATTTTGAAAAGAAAAAAAAGGTTTTTCTGCCATTATGATGAAGACAGCAAGAGAACTTAACACTATTTATGACAGACCACACACATTAAGCACTATGCAAACTGAGTAAGGAATTCATCCTTGCTTTGAGTTTCCACAACAAGAATCCATCAAGTTTGTCCATGCTAATGCATTAAATTATACATGTATACAGTACGTAAAGCATAATGTCAATCATGCAAAACAGAGTGCCCTCCATATTTATTAATACTCCTATTAAAATATGAAGAAAAACATTCAAACTCAGGAAAGCAGTTACAAACAAAAAGAAGAACAAGAAGATCCAAAGTACCAAAAGCAATTCTGCAAGGTGGAATGGTTCAAGGCGGAACGGGAAGCAAAAATGGGAAGCATCTTACCCATTTAAATGCTTGCAGTAAATACTGTTTGCATGTAGTGTGTCAGTCAGTACAACAGTTGGGCACCTGTAGTCTTTGTTGCATATTTTGAGTGTAACAGTTGCATTTAAGAATCCCACCTCAATTTTTGTCTGGTTAATTGTGGTCATAAATAACTTATAACACTCACTCTCACATACACACACAAGATGGGGAAAGAGAATGCTCACCTTTGCAAGTATGAATCAGGAATACCATCTCCATGATGCATATGTTGTCATATGCCACGTGAGTTCAAGAGATGCAATTTCATCTGAAGGCCCTGAGTTATTATGTCATGTTTAGTATATAACTTTTCATTTACCATTAAAGGTGAACACAGGTATAGGAGAACCTTTTCCACAACTGAAAGTCAAGTCCAAGGGTGATGGCCACTGGATGTGAAACAAGACATTTCTGTAAACAGCTTTCTCTGTTTTTCAAAATCTACTGAACTAAACTTAGACTCGTTTCGTTTTGAATGGATGCACTTATATTCAGCGAGGAATGGAAAAAAGACCAAGGAGTTGTGCTGTCAACTACCCCACACATACTAAGGAAACATTATTAATGATTGATTAACTGTAATCGATCACTCATGGCACTCTGCAATTTACTTAATAATGTCATGTTTGAAATATGTTTTTTTGGTACATGCTATCAACCCCTTAATCAATTTGTCACTCTGCACATATGTATGAGAAAGTCTACATTGTGAAATACATCTCAACCTTTGCATATACACTGGCATGCTCTGTCAATAAAGACATTATAGGTGAACTGAGATGAACTCCAATGAGGATCAGTTTATAGACAATATATAATTACATATATCTTTATTTCATATTCATATTTACAGTGCAGCTTGGTAGACAGCACCCCAGAATCCTCAGAAGAAAATGTCTGCCATCTTTACCCATACATTGCCTTTAATTCCAAGCCCACATACAGATTTGATACCTTATACAAAAGGTGCTAGAATCAATTTTCAGAGAAGCAACATGATCAACATGACCCAAGAACAACCCTTGACTGACATCACACCTTTATTGCTAACTTATAACAGTAATTAGGCCCCACCTGCTTTTTGCTTAATGCCAATAATGTGACGTAATGTAACGGTATTGTCTCCAGGCTGCTTAGATGGCAACATGAGAGAAATTAGAGACTATCATTCAGTAATGCCACTTACTAATTAGATTCATTAGATATCAAAGGAGCTTTGAATTCAGATGAGACCAAATATAATTGATTATTAAAACATTCAGCCGTGAGATCACTGATCAATTTCTTTCAAAATGCTTTTAATCAAATGCTTTTTAATGAACAAATCAGGAAATGTATGGTTCTTACCCTTATAAATATTCAAGGAGAACCTAAAACATTGGTATTACTTTTTTTGCAATTCTGATTGTAGCTCTCTTTGCAGTTTCACATTATTTCCACAGAAGCGGAGTTGCAAACAGTGCTTGGGGGAAGAAAAGCAGGGTTTGATTTGAATATTCGATCTTGCCAATCATAGAATATTTGAATATCAAATTGATCAAAATTCACACACCTACGTTAGAAAGTTTTCTTTAAAAAAAAGTGCTTTCAATCCCCCTCTCTAGTGTAGGAGTCTTGGACTGAATGCATTGTCAAGTTCTGCAAATTAAGATATGCATATCTAAGATTCTTTTTCACACAGTCATCTAAAATATATTTTACTTTGAATAGTGTGCTTTTTTAGCATAAATCACTCTTTGTTTTAGTATTTAGCATGTGTATATTCTGAAAACATCACAATGTCAAGTTTAAAAAAATGTCTTAAAACTTCACACACTTTGCACAGGAAAAAATCCAGGGAGTCCATAGGACTTCTACTATTTGTATTGCAGCTACTGGACCCTAGATGAATATATGGTCATTTTAATTTATCATATGACAAGATCTTGTTCAATATTACCATCTATTCGTAGATATTACCATCTACTACCTGAAGTGATCAAAACTTGAAATGCTACAATTGTTGGAGGTGCCGGTACTGAATAGCATAACAGCGTGAGGTGAAGCAAATGGAAGTCATACTCTGAGCGACAGGGTAATCTCATTTATTGCATTTTTCTTCCCTTCTACTCATTCATTCCTAATGGGAATTTCTAATGCTTTTAACTTACTTTGTCAAAAGCTAGATTTGCAAAGAAACTGTCTGCCCAGATAACTGAATGAACCATCAGGAGCAGTCCTGCTGTACAGCATCTGGTAAACCCTCAGCATCGTCACTGTATTGGTGAAAATGCACGCCAAAATGTACAGTAAAACCATTATGTCACATTATCCAAAGGGGAAGCAATTAATGGAGAAAACTATGGACTTCAACAGTCAGCAATAGACTTTTAATGGACCACAAGGAGGCTGGAACAGTATGCTTCTTGGTCAGCCACACCTAACAACTTCTGTTAAGCTCTACAACATATCCTCATTCACCTACCAAAATACAGGAAGTTCATTCACACCATTTCCATCAGGGGGAATTAGTTCAATCATTATAGTGCTTGCACCAAAACTGAAAAATACAATCCCAACCAGCCATTGTGAGAATAATACTGACTACATATTTTGTGAGATGTTCAGTAGCAACTGGACTACACATAAAACCCAATTTGCTATATTATCATGACATCAACTATCAAAAATCCACAACAAAGCACATCAAAATGTTTGAGAATAGTATGGCACTAATAAGTAGCCATGGATACAGTGTCAGTATACTGACACCTTGTGTTCAGCCCACATGTCACCACAAACCACCTGAATGTGACAGAGTCATGCCCGAGAAGCAAGTATGACAATTCTAGTGAATGTTAACCTCTTTAGGACCGTTGCGGCTGAATTTTCAGAAGTGTTCATTTTTCTTCCATAGGCTGTTAGCATTTAATGATCTTTGATCAGCGTTCCTGTGGGCTGACTGCATCTCAGCTACATCCATCAAAGCATGGGTCAGGGGGTTGCTCTGACCTCAAAGACACCTTCCAGAATGTTCCTTCAGGATGCTGAGTACTTCTCTGAGGTAAGGCTCAAGACACAAAGGCCAGAGGGGAACATATTCCCCCTCTGCTGAAAGACACTGTAGACATATCAGCAACCCGAGCACTCGGGGCCCCCAGTGTTAGGCGTGGTCCCAGGGAACGGTGGAGAAGGGGACCCCTCAAGGAGACCGCTGACAGCGTTTTGGGGGTTGGGTGTCTGCACAGGAGAATCTCTAGACGCTGTCAGAAGGGACCAGATTCCCTGTGGTGTCCAACTGCATGCACTTACAGGTACAGGCAGAGACGGGGCACTCTGTGTGATCTCTGTGGGGGGAATGAACTGTTAATACCTGCCTCTTCACACACTATAGGATGCTTCTTTTTGTTTCCCCCAACTTTGTGTCTGATTAATATTCAAGATAGACTCAAAGCAAGCAAGTAACGTCATACATGTAACAGCAAGTGTAATGATCCTCACCTGAACCAGCTGAGCATGTGGCCCGCGTGGCCACCATGGCGACAATTGTGGCACCAGGTGAACCAATTGTTGAACTGGGCCAGCTTCTTGTCCTTGCTGAGGTCCACCTTTTCGTCCGATTTACCTGTGCCTGGCAGACACATTCAAAATGTCTTATGTCTATAAAAGTCTAAGCTTTATCTTAAAAAGCATAACAACACTCACAATAAAAATTTCAAGGTTTCAAATAATGACATACAAACTTTTTTGTTATTTACACTGCGGACATTTAGTACCTTTAAATCAGCTGAAACAAGAAAATCAACATGACCTAACCCTAGTGGGTGAGTGACCGTGTGTGTGTGTGTGTGTGTGTGTGTGTGTGTGTGTGTGTGTGTGTGTGTGTGTGTGTGTGTGTGAGAGAGAGAGAGAGAGAGAGAGAGAGAGAGAGAGAGAGAGAGAGAGAGAGAGAGAGAGAGAGAGAGAGGAATTTTCTGTCTTCCGCTTGTGCAGAGAACCGTACAATGCATTTGTGTGCACGTGGTGTGACGGCACTTTCAGCTTGTGTTTTCCTTTACATGAGGAATAAGAGTGGGTCAGTACCTGGGCAGCTTGACACAGGTGTGCCCATGTTCATCAGGCAGAGTGCACAGCGGGGGAGGGGCTTGCGGCAGCCTGGGCAGCTGGTGACCTTCGACTTGGTGGGCGAGCCACTGACCCCGTACTGGCTGAAGCCGCGACCCTGGTGCGGCATCGCTGAGCAGCTGTAGGAGATGGACTTCCCACAGAAGTTACAGCTCACAAAAACCTGAGGGAGTGACAAAGGGTTTGCTGTTCTCAGCATGAACTGAATTTACATTGTGGGTGATTTACATGTTACATAAAATGCCCCTTTTGGGTACAATATAAAAACAACAACAAAAAAAATCTTCACAAAATATTCACAGATAGCTGATATAATTCTTATGTAATTTTATAGGAAATAAACTTTATTTTTTATTTCACACTGACATACTGAATAGTGTGTGCAGAGTGAAAAATAATCTGTACATATACTCAATATTCAAGATAAAACAAAGTCCATCAAAAATGTAGAACCCTTGTGACAAATGAACATCTGAAATGTGAATTCCTCGCAGTCATGCCTGTGCAAGGGGCTTTGAGCTGGGGTCTAGCTTGCTCCGGTGGATGTCAAATTCAGCCCTTTTGTGCCAGAATCTCCAGGCGTCCAGCAGGTTGCGGTAGTTCTCAATCCAGCACTGGACACGTGGGTCCTTCACCACGTCCCCTGGGGAGCCCTTGGAGGAGGCAGAAGGTCAAGGTAAAAACCCAGAGGAAAATTGGTAGCTGTCCTTTACCTCAGACTTAGCAAGCATAGCCTTCCCTCAGTGTGCCCCAACACCGCCCCTCAGAGCTGATTTTGGCTCCAGTTGCCTCTAAGGAATTATGTTTAACTGAGCTATTGACTGAATCCTGATCTTGGTTGGACATCACCTAACAGTTATCTGGTTTAAATCCTTAAGAAGTGCCTCAATTAATTTAAACTGGTTGGTAAACTAATTGCTCTAGTCCCTAAAGCAGTGACTTGAACAACTCATAAATCTAAATTAAGCTGAATATCAGTTTCACTAGTCTATTCAACAGAAAAAAAATGATCATGAACAAGTTGAAGTTTTCTGTTCCAGAAAAATATAAACCACACAATTCACAATGAAACTAACACCACAAACCAGTCAAGTACAGTGAAACCCAGACCTCTACCCAAGCAGCTAAAGACAATCCAAGTCGGAGCTCAGTTGGAATGAAAACCAGCATGTAAAGTGTGCCCTCAAGACCAGGGTTGAGAAACACCATTTTATGAGTACAAATTGTCAAAGGTACTGAATGACTCACTACATTCTTACACATATTAGACCAGAAATATCTGCACCTGGCCATGAGGATGACCAAGCAGATCCTCCATATCTCTTAGCCTCTAACATTCTAATAACTGTAAATAAAAGAGAACCTTTGTTCAGTTAAGACAATAATTATCTGAATCAGCTGCATAAGGAGCCACGCAGACAGCTACCTAAACAACTGCCTTACAGGACCAGAATGGAGTAGAACCTGTAATCAGTTAATCACCTTGAGCATGCAGAAACTGGCGGTCTGAACGTCTCCGGTCCGGTCAACGTAGCTCTCCATCAGGTCCACCCCATCCTTGGTCAGCCCTGTCAGCAGGATCCCCTCCAGGTTGCCCGCCTCTTTCATCTCATTTGTCAGCTTCTCAATGTAACGAGGCAACTGGGCAGAACAACAGACCAATCAGCATCTTTGGTCACTGGGAATAAAATCTATTCACAAGTAATGAGGACAGTTTTTCAGTTCATTATTGTGAGATCATTTCAAAATTAAATTCACTAAAATTCACGACAGTGAATGACACCTTATTTCTGAGACCACATTATTACACACAATATAAGGCTAATATCCAAAATTAATATTTGCTAGCCACAAGTAGTGAATAACATTCATGGTGAAGGACAAATTAATGTACTTCAGATTGAGTAACTGCTTAAGTACAATAGAAAGATGATGAGCTATACAAAAAATGTAGAGCCCTTGTGACAAACAAATTTCTGAAAGTCCTAGCTGTCATATCTGTGCAAGAGGCTTTTAGCTGGGGATTACCTCTCCAAATTCAGGAGGCAATTACGGACCATTCCAGGATGTCCTGGTAGTGATGAATAAGAATCTCACCTGGGAGTCATTGAGAAACATACACGCGAAGGCCACTCTGTCCCTGACTGCCACACTGCTCTCGTACTGCAGAGAAGGGGAACAGAGTCAGCTGAGACCTGCGTGATCCTGGTGCAGAAGCACAATGCAGCAATCACGGCTATTACAAACACACTGTCATAAGCAAACACTTCTTTAGGAGACTGTCTAATAGACTCAGGCCTTGCGCCAGCTTGAGTCTATTACCGTTACCAAGAAATAATATAAACAATTTGAACAAGTGGAGTCCAGACTGGAAACATAAATTTAAAGGATTAAATGTTTTAATTTCCTTGTCATGATTTGATAGACCTTGCTCTGTGTCAACAATAACTGATATTGCGGTCGGTGGAAACATGAACACTCATCTAATTTCTGGCTTGATCTGTACTGAAACTGTCATTCACTACTGGCCACGTTGTCTACTTGATTTAAAATAAGCCATTATGAAAATGATTCATTAAGTTCAGCTGTAAAATGTAAAATCTAATTCAACTCAACACTTAGTCTGCTGTTGCAAAATATGTAGATGCTCTTATTTATTTTTTCATTCAGTCATTTATAACTCATGGGTAGATGACTGATTCTCTTTTTGGCACATACTGAATGGACAACACAGAGGATCTCACACAGAATGCAAGCTTACTGTGGACCACAAATGACTGTCATTTTTAGGGGATGACCGATTATGGATCCGATATTCGGCATTTTTACAATTATCAGCATCATGATTTTTTATCCAACTGCTGATAAAATTAATTCATTTAAAAATGCGCTACTTTGGCTCTGATGCAGCCGGCTCTCTCTGTCTGTAGTCACCACTTTGTGGTCTCGAGCAATGTCCCGCCCACAGCACTATCTGATTGGTTACACATCACGAGTAATAGCCTATCAACAATGAAGGCTACCGTGCCACATACGGGCACAGAGGAATGCATTTGCAGACTGGAGCAGCTCCGGTGAGCGAGCGGAGCTGTATGTCGAAGGTAAGGCAGCAGATATTGCCAAAGTTGCCATAAACATCAAAATCCTCTACACTGAAGTTGCAAAAACACCACAATCTTATGATCTATTTCTATGATGACAAGCATGCCCAGTTTCCTTGCTACACTGAAAATGCCTGAATAATGCACTTTGTAGCAGTGATATACAGTTACCTATAACGAGATAAGAGTTTATTTATGTAGCAATAGCTATATCTTTGAGTAATGTTGGTGCCAGTGCACCTGGAACTTATTTTAGCTCATTACTCGCCCGTATGAGTTAGTGTTTTTACATGTTATAGGTAGTCGATGGTCATAATAAATGTAAGCTAATGTTGAGTCTCGTAGAGTTAACTTGAATGTGATAGTGAACTTCAACAAGTTCACTTGTTGATCCATAATTTAGCCAGCTAACTAGCAAAAAAAATTGATAGGCTATAACGTTTTTTCTTGAACGTCACTTACCAGGGCTGGTTATACTGTCAGTCTCAACCTACGACTACTAGTAACATTACTGAAGTGTGTCCTGAAGCTGTCTCTGACTGTTTCTTGTAGAGAGGTGCAGGATATTGTTGTTAGAGACTTTGGACATAATGGAACTCCATCTAAGGCCTGTGTTAATCCATACATGGACTGCATAGATGGTGTACAGTTGTCAGAGTTGAATAGTCAGCTACTTTGTCTATTTATTTATTCATTAAAGTTTTTAGTTAACTTTATAAGAAATGTTCTTGGGAGCTCCCAGCACTTTTGGTTTTAAGATAATGTTGAAAAGTTCTCTTTTAATTAAACATATGCTTAAAGGCATGTCAATGAAGTTTTGTGTTGGAGTTTGTGTTATTCTAAATTTTGACACCAAGATTTTCATTTTTACTGCAAACGTATGCCGGTTCCAAATATCGGTTATCAGTCTCCTTGATTACTAATAATCGGTATCAGTATCAGCCCTGAAAAAAACTATATCGGTCGACCCCTACTCATTTTCTTTTTGCTGCCAGTAAGTAAGCCACATAAAATGTCATATGGCATTGCTACGAATAGACATGTGAACACCATGTTTCTCAAAAACAGAAAAGAACATACATATTCTCCACTGTGTTAGTATGATCTGTAAATCAGCAAATATTCTGCAGCTTGATTCAAAAGCAACAAATACACTTTCCTGCTTAATGTATCCTCATATTTGTGACTTTACAGTTAGAAATATAGCATAAAATTGTCAACCTTGTGGTTCTCAAAATAAGCCTGGGTTCTACATTGATTACGGCGCCAAAACAAATGACGATTTGTGACAGTTCCTTTCTATTTGACGGTCTCTGGTGGAGTTACATTTCAGTCTGCATTAACTGTCTTTTGAATAATAACAACATGTGAGCAAGTCCTATTTTGAATCTGAACTTCTTCTTCATTTTTGATGTGCGTTGTCACAGACAGCCAGGGTACTCCTTTCCCTCCCCACGTACCAGCACAGCATCGTAGGCCCCCGGCTCGCTGGTGAGGAAGGCAAACATGACGCACAGGTAAGGGTTGTTCAGCTGGAGTCTCAGGGAACTGCACATCTCTCGCCACAGGGAGTTCTTCTCATCTGTGTAGCCCGACAACGCCATGGCAACCACATTCAGGTTCAAGTCCCCTGCGGGGGTGGAGCACAGGCTTGAGTCAGGTTCAGATAATTCAAACAACAACTGGCAATTAACTGTGACATCGGCATTTTGGTGGGTGCTCGCCAGTTAGGATATTTATCCCTTACTTATTACATACGACACAAGACCAGCTTGGCCTGTTTTGTGGTGCAAGAGTGGTTTTAAGATTTGTAATTTGTAATTTTTATCTTCATGTATGCGCAACAGAAAAAGTCTGCAAGCATACACACACATACATACTCTGCACCTGACAAAAAGAAAAAACTTATTCATTTTTTGAAAGACAAAGCAAAGTTTCTCTATTATGGCAACAGCACATATCCACAACAGTGGGAAATCTGAACCTACTCTATCAAACAATGGTGACGCATGTTATGCTACCAGTTGCAATAAGTACAGTCACAAAAAGTTGCCAGAAAAAAATGACATTTTAGGCACAGGGTAAACATTAGTGGTCTAACCATTATTATATTTAGTAATGTTCAAAGCTGGAAGCAATGATAATATGTCTTGAATTATCACAGGGCAGCAAGCAGTGCACTTACAGTTCTGTTTACACACCTTCTATCTAATTACTACCACTGCCACTCATTACCAGGCAACACTCACAGATTGTGCAGTTGTCATAGGAGCAAGGAGTGGTGCAATATCAATGACAGCTGAAAACCTCCCCTTACTGTGAACTTGAACCACAGTCACGTGGATCTGAGTCAAAGGTGTTAACTGTGTGGTCTATGAATTTGATCTAGCAACTTGTATGGAGTGTTAAAAGCTCAGCAATGTGGCCACCTTGTGGCACATGCAGGCCATGTTCTATGAGAGTAGCTGCATAGAATAATGTTTGAGTCACTGAACAGAAGGCTGTTGATTTGAAGACAGGTTTCTGTATTGCATATTACCCATGTGCTTCACCTGATTTGTTCCTACATATTTATGGAATTAATCAGTAGAAGGAAATATGTGACACAACCACAGTAATTCTGCTGAGGGAGTAATCAACACAAGGAAATGATTTATACTGGTAAAACCAAACTTGCGAGACCGAGATTCCTGTCTGTAAACTCTGCCAATTACTGATACACGAAATACTTTAATCAGAATCAATGTATGTATGACAAACCAGTAGTTGATTTAAAATTCAACCATATTCAGGAGTATGAATGTATAAATGAAGTTAAAATGTAACAATGTCAGGTACAGCAGTTAAAACATGGACACAGAGCTTGATTCGTTTGGACTAAACCTGTACCTTTTTCAGAGGAGGCGCCCTTGTTGAGGATCTGGATGGCTCTCCGGATGTCCAGGTTGAAGAGGGCGACGGCTGCGGCACGCTCCCACTCCCCTTCCTGCTCCAGGGACTTGAGGAAGGGCTCCACATCGATCTCCGGGCCCCGCTTGATCCAGCCGCACAGCTGCAGGGCCAAGCTCCGCTCCTCGCTGTGGAACCGCAGCACGTCCGTCTGTCTGTCCGAGCCGCTCCAGCAGCGTCGGCTCTCCGTCGTACCTGCGGGGGGCAGCGTCGAGGCAGCAGAGGAGGATGGGTTGTGTCCATGTCAGGACTAAAATTCATACCGTGCATTAATCAAGTGGACATTAATCATAAATGCTTTTAATAAATGAGTCACTCACCAGAGCTGGACTTGACAATGTTCTTGATGCCTGAATACACCAGAGGCTGTTTGTTCCCTTGCTGCTTTTGCTCAAGGTCTTCAGTGTACTGTTTCATAAGTGATACTTACATAGGAAATTTAACACCAAGATATGAAGAATAACCATGCTGTGTGGTACGGAAGCGCAAAGCTCTACGGTTCACACCACATGCAACCTGCATACACCTTAAGTTTAGAAGTGCTCTGGGATTTTACAAACACCTCGGGCCACACCAAAATTCAAAATTATGGTGTTACAACATATGCAACCCCATGCAAATCTACACATACTACTCTTCAGCAAAAACATTCCTCCATCCTCTTTATCAATGAGTTTTGAAATGCAGATCTACACATAACTCTTTATTGCCTGAAGTAACACCGTGCTGAAGGATATAATATAGAGTATACCAGAGGGATTTGAGCTGTGGGTCATTCCCTCCGGCCAGCAGATGGTTTCTCCACACCTGGACGGTGTCATGGCCGTATCGAGACTGGGCGCGCTGCCTCATCTTGGTGGCGATGTCCACCTCCGCCGCGCTGCCCTCGCCGCCCTCCTCCGTGCACTCGTACAGGTGCCGCCCACACGCCCACATCAGCGAGGTGGTGGAGCTCCAGGCCAGCGAGATGCGCTCGAACACGGTGAAGTCCGTCATGGCGCGGTTGGGCGACACCACCACCATGCGGTTCTGCGAGGACGGGTGCCAGGCGAAGCTGCCGATGACGCTCTCGCAGGGCTGCACGCTGCGCTCGATGATGGTTGGCTCCGTCTCGTCGCCGATGGGGGTGGGCGTGTGCTGCATGTCGTAGAGCCGGACGATGTTGCTGTCGCGGGTCAGCGTGGCCAGCAGGCCCGTGCGCGTCGGGCACCACGCCACCTTGGTGAGGGGCTTGGGCTGCTCCGTGAGCGTCAGCACCGGCTTCTCGAACTTGCGCAGGTCCCAGATAGCCACCTGGCCCTCGAAGAAGGAGGCCACGCGTTCGTGGAAGTGCGGGTCCACCGTCACGCCCTGGATGGCCTTGGTGTTGACAAACATCTTCTGGCTGGTGTTGCGCAGGTCGAAGATGGCCAGGTTGCGGTGCATGCCAGCCAGCAGAAGCTTCTGGTCGCGCGGGAGCCAGCAGAGAGACAGGCAGGCGTCATTCTGGCCCAACTCGTACAGCGGTTTGGTCACCACCATGCCCGAGTCTGTGTCACCTGACGAGAGACGGATCTTATCCGTAGGGACAGAGGCCTCGGGAGCAAACTTACTGCTGATGTCCCAGATCAAAACTGAGAAGTCCGCCCGGTGTTTGTCCAGACCGGCTGCCAGCCAGTTGCTGTCCATGGGGTTCCAGGCGAGGGTGTTGCACTGCCGCGCGTGTTTCGGCACAAACTCCTTCCCCATCAGATCCTTGCACTTGGTGTTGTGGCTCTGGCCCAGGCTGGTGAGGACCACCCTGCCGTTAGCCTGCCCCACAGCCAGCAGGCACTCAGGTTCGTGCTTGGGGTACCAGGCCACGCACTTCATGTACGGCGTGTCCGAGTTGATGGCGAGCAGCGTGGCCGCCGTCTCTTCGGAGAGCGGAAGCGCTCCCGGTTTGGCCTCCGCGCTGCCCATGGATTCGATCCGGTACAGGCTGAGCTCCGAGTCGCAGATCACGAACCGGTCCACGTGGTGCGGAGACCACAGGATATCCGGCTTGGAGCCACTCATCATGCAAGAAGAACGCAGCCAGCTATCCTGAAGGAATTTTCATGAAGTCTGGGTATCTGGGAAAACAACACGATTACATGTTTCTACACCTACTCAGTATGCAAACAAGCATTAATAATAACAATAATAATAATAACAACAATAGCAATAACAATAATGTAACATGGCTAAAAGTATACTGTAGCAGGAATGTAATTAGGCTGGTTAACGCGCAGCTTCGAATCTAAGTTGCAGCAGTGCAATTTTACCCATGGGGAAAGTATTTGAGTAGGATCGCCTTTCTAAAAACTGTGTAGCAAGTTACAGTCAATACATAGCTGTAAAGCAAGACGTAATGCGCCCTAGATCGTAGGTGTCTGCTGTGTCAATACGTACTGTAATTAGGCGCTACATCTGTCATGCAGTACTCAACCAGCCACACAATTCACGATACTTCGAGGAGAACACGGATATTGTAACCAGACTCACAAGCTAAGTGGCTAGCTAAGTGACACAAACGATTGAGACATCGCACTTTAATTCCACGAAATCTTAGTTACGTTGGGTCCTCCTATGGATATTACTATTTAATATAGATACACTACTATTTATCAAGCTACCTACTGTCGTCCTGAAGGTTGCGATGTGCCAATTAACGTGTTAACAGCTAACGCTGGTAACGATAATAGATCCCTAACTGGAGGATAGTCTGCGACCAGTAGCTTGTTAGCTGTGCAGTAAGCATAACAGAGGCAGCTAGCTGCAGACCCTACCTATCTACGTTAGCTGACTATAACTGATAGAGGTGGCTCTCTCGAGTTCGTTGATGTCCTAAAGCTACCTAGTTAGCAAGACAGTGAAATATCTGACACGGCCACCCAATACTATTTGCGAGATAGCCACCAGTGTAATACGCAATCAATCATATATACGTTCAGCACACTGGAGAGCAACTACCAAACTGTTCTGAGTTAGCATTTTAGAAGCTAAATTTTGAAATTAAACAGCACATACCTGTTTGTCACTCACGATGCCGATTTAATTTTCCACTGGATACAGTTACAGGCCCCATTTGCTACTGTGCCGCATCAAAATAAATCCCCAGGAACTATATCCTGTCGAGTGTGCCTATTTTAAATGCACTTTATGTTCTTTAGCGCCATCTGTTGCATTGGAGAACGACTAGCTCAAACGCTGCCTTCCATTTTCATCCGTTCCAAAAGGGGGCGGCAAAATGACAATTGCTGGAGTTGTGTTCTTATACATTTGTTTATTTAGACCTGTAACAGCAACCGAGAAAAATACTTGATTAAAGTCAGGATTTTTTTTCATGTCTTTAACCTCAGTACTTTAGGTTGCAGTGAGGGTATCAGTAACAGATCATAAGTGCTGTGGTGTATTGGAGAAGTGAATCGCTCCACGCAAAACACAGGAAGTAAGTGGAAGGAGATCATCAAACAAAAATTTAAAGAGGAGCTATATAAAGTAATAAAATCTGTTATATGTCACTCTTGTAATATGACGTAAATAATGAAATGTTTCTTAATAAGGATGAAGGATCTAAAAATCTTTACATTTTGACATGAAATCTGACTCTGAAAGCAGCTGACATAATCGTTTTGGAATATGATGGTTTTATCCACCATTGCAGTCTTAGTAAAACACATAACTTTTTATTCTCACTATATTGACCGCTGTGTGCAATGGCTTCTGGGTAAGGATTATTTTATGCAATTAGGATCTAACTTCTGTTGTGGATGTGTTTTTTTTCAAACATGTTTTCACTCTACGGCTCACAACCTCTTGCGATATCAGGGAAGTTTTGAATATACAAATAAATGCAATTGCATTGAAACCTGAAGCCAACATGTCATTGATGATGCTTGTGTTTGCTTAGAATGTAAGGAGTTATAGCATAAATAAATGTTTAATGAAGCAGCCCCTTGCATTAAACAACCATTTAAACTAATGTGGTTCATTGTGGTCCTGTAACAGCTAACCATATGTGTGTGTTTGTGTATATGTGAAAATAATCTGCAACTATTTGATGTAAAACCTTTGGCTAATATAGAGACAATGCAATACAATTATACCTGGATGGAGTTCAGACTGTCATCAGTGTTGAGACACAGGTATGCTAAGTATGTTAAAAACACAAGTTCATTCAGGAAACTAGTAAAGATATGTTTATGGGTCTTGGATACCTTGTTGTACAAGGTTGTTTTTTTCTTGACCCTGCCCAAATTATTTGGAACAAATAATAGCAAGGGGCAGCCACTGTCACACCTCCAAATGGGGCCATTAAGCTGTTGGAGGCCAGGGAAAGGCAAAACAGAATACTAAAGATAATGGTTGTAGAGAGGCTGACTGCTGATCTGACCTGTCAAACAGAGTATTTGGAAGTGAATGGGAAACTACTTGACCTATCTTGTCATGATTCCACATAAAGAATCTTAAACACTTGTTGACACCCTGAGACTTTCAGAGATGTGAGAGATATATGGAGCATCAATCACGTGTATTTGGGGAGGGGTTTACCATTTGTCAGAGCAGCGAGAGGCACAATAAGGGAGCCGCTTCCTGATCTATCATTCAATGGGTTCTAGGGAAATACTACTTTTCTATAGGGCTGCGGTCCCACACTAAGCGTATGTCAGAGGCCTTAGATGCTTGCCCCAACCCTTTGCATTCTCCCAGCTACCATGTATTAGAGACAGACATTGCTGCAGGGACCAGGGTGAATCCCAAAGGACCTTTTGTTGATTTTATGTGGGTTGTTAATTTTGAGAAAGATTTAAACTTCTCAGTCTTAATCAGAAAACTGTAAGACTGACCAGTGATTTGCCCCTGAATACCTATATTGCAATAACACACCTGTTTTTAGTCACTCCTGACAAACATCATAAAGTCATCAATAGCACTGCACATGACTGAGGCTCCAGGTAAAGTCCTTACGATTTCACACTGTGTCCCCCAATCCAAGCTTGCACACACATATATAAACATTAAGTGTATAATATAAATATTCTAATACATTTTAATATAGATGGCTAAATACATAAATGAATGCAGATACAGATACAGATATATAGAAATATACATGCAAATATTATTCTGGGATGCTGTGACACTTGATCAGGAAATATGATCATGGTTCCTGATCTGGTGGCTTCCAAACAGGACTTACCAATGCTGAACAGCAGACACAAAGCACAGAGAGTGATAACATATAGAAATAACATTATTACACAATGTTACGAAATGTTATAATGTAACATAACATTATTTCCTAGCATTTAGGAAAAGGAAAAACATGCACTCATAACATTTTTAATGAGATGAGGAAGCATAACAATAATTAGCATTGTGAGACACTAGATATATAGATTTATTATTACAGATTCCTTCAATTCTTATTAATATATCATTGGTCTTTGTGTTATTTTAAAAAAATGCAAGTACAATACACACAAATTTTGCATTTGAAAACAACCAGAGTGTACTTAGTATTTTTGAGGGTTTCAGAGAATTCAATGGCTGGTAAAAATTATCCCATTTGTAAAACATATGCAGCACCTTTGCTTTTTTTTTTTTTTTGCAAAACATGATGAGAAGTTGACATTTTGCTCATTTTTCATTTGCAATAGAGAAAGTGACATATTTTCTCATACCTTTTCATAAACAAAACAATAAAGCAGCAAAGCCTGCAGCCCAATGCTTTGGTTAGTATCATCACTATTTGTTTCATAATCCTGAAGTTGTGTTAGCTTTATAGTGAAATGGTCAGAAAATCAATAAATTGATTTTAACTGTCAATGTGCTTTTGCATACATGCTTGTCTTTGCCTAGCCCTTTAAGCTAAAGATTGCTTTTCAAATACCAGCTGTGGGTATTGAAGTTATTCCTTACATATTGCTCTTACTCTGTAAGGCAAGCTTTTCAAAATCAGCGAATGCTATTTACGAAGTGTTTGCAGTTCAATTACAGGTGAAGTGTGCTGGCTCAGTGAGTCAATTGTGTGGGTGAATTTATGATTCCTAAATGCTGAGAGGAAACACAGTGTTCTGGTTGCAAATGTTTCTCTTAGCATTTTGTTCGAGTGGGAAGTGGAACATGAATGTTTTTAAGATTTGAGGTCTCTGTGGCGTAGAGGAGAGTGGAAAATATCTTCATAGATTACTTTATGTTTTCATTCAGGGAATTCTGTGTCTAACACACAAGCAGTTGCCATGCAGCATGAATCCAGCACAAAGCACAACCACTCACGAAGTTTAACAAAGGTCATGTTCCTCTTTAATAACCAGGATCTCTGGACTTTTTGTACAAAGGCAAACTATTCCATCTGAGGAAAGGCTTATGTATATAAATACAGAAAGAAGAATCTTGTTCATGGAATCATATGAACTATGACTTTTTCACTGTAACTTTCACTCTGCACAACGGATTGTACACTATCAAACACATTTTGAGTCTGTGAATAGGACCATAAAGAATATAATAAAAGTCACAAATTGCTGTTTGAGTAAGACACCTGATGAGTAACGTTGCAAATACCAGGTTTCTTAACTGGGCAGCTGATAGAACAGCTTAGTATAAAAAGAAAGATCACAAAAAAATTGGGTAAATTATTGGTTATCTGCATTTTTATCCGTTCATCATACCACCATCTCTCTGTAAGACAATATCACATAATGTTGCATATCTCCATTATTGTGCAGTAGGTGTTACTACTGGCCAAACAGCCGCAGTGTGGTGACAAGTCCAGACAAAAAGATGACTGTAATTTCAAACGGTTCCTCCACACAGCAACCATGCTAGAAAGCATAAGTGACACTTCTTGCTGTGTTTACCTCTAAGGTTGCTTGACGAGTGTGACTTGATTTCGGTACCCTGCTCAGCTGTGGCCGTTGTAGTGCTTTATCTTAGATTCATATCCACTTACAGCCTGGTCTCCACGCTGCACTGTGTACAGTCAGACTGCACTGCCAGTATCACGGTTATGCATGTTGAATTGTTTTACTTGGATAGTCTATGCAATCAAACAGGAGACTGTACTGTAAACATCTGAGAAAAATGTTGTACCTGTAAAAATAATAACATCTAAGTGAATGTAACCTAAATACTGTGAAGTCCTGCTCAACAATAACAGGAAATATTTACTGAATCACCTGTCTACCTTGCCTTATGTATAAAATATCTTTTTAAAAGTATGTTGTTAAGAAATTTATGTATGATTTAGCAAGGAAAGAAATTATTGATGTTAACTTTTCCCCTGTAATAGACACTATTGCTAAGTTCTACTTAGCAGAGCTTAACCTGCTAAGATGGTACAGTACACCTTCTTCCACAATCTCCATCAAAATGCTTTATCTGCATAGGGTTGTACAATTGCAGTAACAAGGTAGTGCTGAATTATTTAATCATATTTTTTTAGGTATTGGATAACCGCAATTGAACAATTTCTTCAAAGTGAAATGATATCTTAAATGATCTGAACTTGTACAGACTAATACTATTCTCTAAGACAAAGTGAGTTTTATCTAGGCCCATCAAGCTGTCAGTGCTGGGAGGGTTATGGTTCACATTGACCTGCTTAATTATCAGACCAGATACAAGCCAGGTTCAAGAAAACGACAAACCTAGAGGCAATACCCATAACAACCAAGGACCAAAACTGTCAGTCCACTAAAACTTGACTGATATATGAAGTACTTTGAAGCCGCACATGAGTGAATGCTGTCTGGCTTTTTTTTAGCGCTTTGACAAGTTCACTTCAGGACAATGAAGGCACAAGACATCTTCACAATAATGAAACCCTTGGCCCAAGGCTTGTCACAACCAATGTTCTTTATCAAAGATGAGGTCATAGCAAAGGTGCATTGCTGCATACAACATTTTCAAAATATTTGCAGCTCAGTTTGAATGAACAGACAGGTGTAAATTTTCTGCCATCTCTGCTAGCAGTATAGAAATCAAGATCCGAAAAGATATGGGGAACCATCAGAACCGCAGAGTCAGCTAACGCTGTCTGCAGTCTAAGTCCAAATACTGGTCTAAGCTAATCCAGTTGTGACTGGAATCAGTCTGTCTGGATTCTTGGGATTTCACAATGGTTTTTCTCGATGGGGATTTAAAGCTGAAATACTGTAATGATGTGGTCAGACGCATTAGGAGGGGTGATATCACTAGGACTGAAGCTACCCAGCAGCCAACCACTATCCTTTATGCCCTATGGCCTTGGTGGCACACCTGCTTGCATCCAAGGCAGCACAGCTGTGCCAAAGTGTCCATCAACTCAGGTATTCTACCTGCATTACATATCTATATGAAAAATTCATCATGAGCAGTTTGAACTTTCCCCGGGTTTAAGTTGCTGAATAAATGTGCTGTGTAATGAGGTTCAGCAGAGCAAAGCGCCGTAAAGACAACAGCACGTTCGCCATTCGGGCCGGCAGAGTGCCCAGAATTCCTTCAGCTACAGACAGGATGTCTGCCTATTGACCGAACGAAAATGCACACTGAATCCCTTTCACTGCATCTGAAACAGGGCGGTGACGGCGCAGCCGCCGTCTGTCGGTGGGGTTTCAGAAAGCGCTGTTGTTCTTTTCTGCTGCTTGGCCACGTGTTAACGCGCCGCTGTGTGGAGAGATGCTGCAGGAAGAGCATGCCCTCCTGCTCCTCTGGCATCGGTCCTGATGTCTCCACCCGCTGCCACTGTCTGCTATGCGTGTTGTTTTAGCACAGACCATCTGCAGACACCAGGCAGAAGACACTATTTGGGGGCAAAGCAAAAAAAAAAAATCTTTCTCTGCATTTTACCTTTATTTTATGAGGGAAAAACTGACTTCATTTTAACAAATGCGCTATGAAACATCTACCAATCACACTTCTAAATATTTTGGTAGAGAAGTAATTCACATTATTCATTTGTATGACAGCATTGGAACTTACACCACAACCCTCATGGTTTACATTTTGATCATAGAGAGTATGTATACTTGCTGTATACTTGCTGAATATTGATAAAGGATGCATATCATTGAGCATGCATATCATGCATATCATATCATATTCAACTGAGCAGCAATTCACTGACCACAATGCTACACTGCTCCCAACCATGCTCATTGCTGTGTAGTCCAGTAGCCCAGCCATTGAGAATTGTAAATTTATTTTCTGTTTTAATTGAAGTTTCATTTTTAGCATTTTTTTCATCTGGTTGCAAAAGAGGAAGTGCCAGCTGAAAAAGGCTGTAGACCTGCTTGTTTTTATGCTGTTAACCACAGTATATAACTTTGCAATATTTACATGTATTTTGTTAATTTTCCATCCAATCATTATATAGCATATGTTAACTGAGAACCAGATAACAGATAACTTTTCATGATGACCCAGAAAATAGCCTGAAAGCACTGCACTACAAGACCACATTATAAATCAACAGACACAAATGCTCACCAGAGCTTTGCCCTTACATATAAAAAAGTAAATAATACATAAATGAAAATTGTTTAATTTCAGTGTCCTCATTCTAGCAGACCTCATTATTTGCTGCAAACTGAGACAAGTTATAGTGTCACAAGTGTGATTAGCTCACTTGATCTCAAATTATGAGGGAGACATATATGTCTATATATACAGCAGATCTCGAAAGTGTACAAACCCTTTCAAATTTTCTTGTTCCTTGATGCCTGAAATGAAAACCCATTAAATTAGATTTTTTACACTTTCATTTAGACACAGTAACCCACAACACGAAAGTAAAAAGAAATGGCACCACATTTCTGAATATTAATTTAAAATAGAAAAACAAAAACAGCATGGCAGCATAAGTTTACACACCCTTTATAAAGGGAGCTGTAGCTGTAGCTGCACACGTCTAACCAAAAAACACCCAAATCATGCCCAAAACTAAATGACTTCACCTGTGACCAATTTAAGTGATTCTTTCAGGATAAAATCAGCTGCTCCTGCAGGTTTTCTGAGCGGGTTTCCTCGCTTCCTAATGCATGCCAGTGTAAGGAAAACAAATATGGGCAACAAGGAGATACCGGTACATCTCTAGGATCGGATTGTTGAACGGTACAGATCAGGAGAGGGTCATAAAAACATATCAAAGGCCTTAAATGCATCATGAAACCAAATAAAAGCCATGATCAAGACATGGATTAAATATGGCACCACCAGGACCTTGCCTACATCAGGCAGTTCCTCCAAGATGGATGAGTGTGCAAGGAGGAAACTCATCAGGGAGGCCACCAAGAGGCCAACAGCAACATTTAAAAACCTGCAGGACTTCATGGTGAGGACTGGTCACCATATGCACAAAGCAACAATTTCACGTGTTCTCCACAGTTCTGAACTGTGAGGTAGGATGGCAAGACAAAAGCCACTTCTTACAAAGAAGTACACCCAGTCTTGTCTGAATAATGCAAAAAGACACTCTGGATCTCCTGTTGCCAAGCGTAAACAGGTTTTGTGCTCTTATGAGACTAAGGTAGAACTCTTTGCCTTTAATTCTAAAATATATTCTTCACACAAATCCAGTACAGGCCATCAGCCTAAGAACGCAGTCCCCACTGTCAAGTATGGTGGTGGCAGCATCATACTATGTGGCTGCTTCTCTTCAGTAGGGGTAGGAGCTTTGGTGAGGATAAAGGGGAAAATGAATAGTGGAAAATGCAAAAATAGGAAAAACTTGCTACCCTCTGCAAAAAAACTGATGGGAAGAATTTCACCTTTCATCATGACAATAACCCAAAGCACACAACCAAATCCACAGTGGAATAGCAGAAAAAAAGGAAAATCAATGTTCTGGAATGACCCAGTCAGAGCGCAGACCCCAACTCCATTGACAATCTTAGGCCTAACCTGAAGAGATCTGTTCATAAGCGGTCCCTTTGCAACTTAAGCAAACTCGAACTCTACTGCAAAGAAGAATGGACGAAAATTGCAAAATCTAGATGTGAGAAACTGGTAGAGACTTATCCAAAGAGACTCACTCTGTATCAATTTAAGGGTGTGCAGACTTACGCAACCAATACATTCAATATTTTTCATTTTTAATACTTGTTTGCAAAACTAAGGCATTTGATTTTCACTTATTGTTGGTTACAATGTTTAAATAAAGCTAAAAAAGTCTGACTTGTCTTGATTTCAGCCTTTGAGACACCAAAAACAAGAGATTTTTAAAGGGTGCATAGACCCTCTAGATACACTGCATATGTGTATATTTAATTGTATATATAATGTAATTGTATATACAAAATTTGTTATTTCACTTTAATATTACATACATTAACAGATTACTTGAAGATTAATTACCCTCCATTTACAATTATGCCACCCCATATCCTGGGGCATGGTGGAGCCTTTCTTGTAAGGTGCATCTTTGCTGTCATCTTCAGTTTTATGTATTCTTATGCATGTTTCTGCAAGGAGAGCAAAGGAAATTGTACTTTTTGGTGATATCTTTATTACATTTGTAAAATTATCTAGACAATTGTTTAAATCATTATTACTTGACCATTCTTTCTTGGTCATTGTTCCTTATTCTGAATATAAAAAGCAGTCATTATTACACTGCCAACTTTATATGCTTTTGAGACTTAACTCATAACCTGATGTCTTACATTTTTCACAGGGGCCATTCAAGTTATGCATCTGTTGTATGTTAGCCGTTTTAGATTGGCTGAAGACATATAGGATGATTAGTGTTATATTGATTTCATAAGACTGAAAGGTCTGAGAACATTATTTACATATCCTGGTGAAACCTTAAACTAATACAATTGTCCAGTTCTACTTGTTTTATTGCCCTCTAGCCTACCTGTTTATTTAGCCTATATCAGACAGGTTTTATTAGTTTTATCTAATCCGTCATGTTTCCTACTGGTCTGCGGCAGTTGTACCTCCCAATTTAGAATTAGATAAGCTTTCTTCTTTTCAAAGATACCTATAGTCGACAGGACAAAATTGTTCTATTACCTGAATGCCATTTCAACTGACATCCCCTTGTGACCTCCTTAAATTATTGATATCTTATATGATATATGGTTACAGCTTACATTGTGCAGTGGAAAGTGAAAATGTGTTGCTAGACAACATAAGATTTGGGGGCGAAAGTTTTTTTTTTTTTTTTTTTTCACCCAATACTGTCTGCAGCGCCCAGACGAAGTTATTTGAGTTCGAGCGTACTGAAGAGAAGGCTGCGCAAGCTTCATGAATATTCAGAGTGTCCACCCCTCCGTGCGGGTCTCAATGGTGAAGTGTACGGTCCCACTAGTTTTGGATCTACACGAAAAGAAAGCTGTTTTGTCCAGTAAATAATGTAATTCTCGCCGGAACATCAGTTGTCTTTAAATGAGAAACGAGGTAAGATTTAATTTACCTGTACTTTGTATTCCTTTACTTGTTTGCTCAAGTCCAGGGAGAATGCGCTAATTTTGTGTATATGGTACTACCCGTATCCATATACATTTTAAGATTTGTGTCGTTATATATAGGGGCAATACGCTTGTGTATTAATATCGTGCAAACTTCCATTCAAGACATTTGTAAAGTTAATATTCTGTAGGATATATGATTAATGTACACCTGTCAGCCAATAAAGTAGTGACTGGCCCTCTATAAACTGGAAAAGCCGGAAAGCATGCATTACCTTACTCGTAAATAGTAACGTGTACCCTTTGGTCCTTGGACATAGATGCCAAATATTCAATGCACATGTAATTAGCGGTGTTTGTTAATACATTCTTAAGACTGCAATCGGTTCAGTTACTGCTACTATCACGTCTGCTAGTTTCACCAATGGCAACAGACAACATATCTGTGCATTTTTGGAAAGTTTCAAATATTTTTTTTTTCGTGCATTTGCCGTTAAGTAATGCCAACCGAATTACTCTGAATGTTTAGAAAGCACCTATCTCAATGGCGAATCCCGCCTGCCCTGGAAATATCATTTGCTGGTGGTGTGGGGGTATTGAATTTCTCCTTTGGGGGTTGAGCGCATAATGACGCACGTAGTAGTGAATACAAACGCACCACTTTCTTGATTGTCATTCTCCTGCAGTGTTATTTTACACTCTGAAATAGTCTAAATATACTATGTACTATATAACTATTGAAAGCCGATTAAATTCAACTAAAATATTGAAAATCAACCGTTAAAGGGTTTGTCTTGTAAATGTGGTATTTGATTCAGAGTAATTTTTGTTCTTTTTATTGGAATAACCCTAATTTATCTTAAAATATTGATATATGGTACTGTCCTGGGACATGCTGAGGACATGCTGTAATTATATGAAGTTCAACGACAGCAGTTTTTGATTTGAGGCAATATTTCACATTCACCGTGTAATCCAACAGTCAAACAAGTGTCATCATTTGATAGATGTTTAGATTTGATGAAAGGAGGGGCTTCTTGGCACATAAGATAATTAATAGGTACAAATATATCATACTTTAAAAGCAATGCTTTCAAAGTATGGTTTTAAAAGGTACCTCATACAAGGGACTGTTGAGTATTCTCCTGTTCTTGACAAGGTTTTTGGTTGATGCAGAAATTGTTTCTAGAGTTGCTGTGAAAAGACATAATGCAAACATGCAAACTCAATGCAAAATTCATTATCTTAAAAAATGTAAAATGCCCTCATTAAAAAAAAACTTGTGGAAATACTGTTAGAATAAAATCAACATGACACATTTATAGTTTAATATAAATTATCTTAGGTAAATGTACAGTATGAAATCTAAAAAATATAAATGATGCCATATGTCTGAAAATACTTTGCAATGAAATGAATAACAATGCTGGCAAATTGACTTGTTAGAGTCAAAAATTTACAACTAAGACTCAATAAGCAAACAATTCCTTGGAATTATGACAGTTGCTGGATTTTAAATTAGATACCCATGGGTGTTGCAAGATAATTATGCAATTTGTTTATTCATTTGATAATTTCCGTTACCATCACCTGTTGAGAGTGAATGGCTTTGACAGTATCCACAGGCAGGGACATACAGTATGTGATTTGGACATAGTGAAGTGATGCTGTATTAAAAAATGCACATCAGGAGAACGTGGTTGTAAAGGTCATATTTCGAGGGTGCTCTCTAAACATAATTGGATGTGTCTGTATTAGATGTATCTTTCACCTTCTTTCAGCGGGCCCAGATTGAATCCTACCCCCGAACATTTTTTCATTTCCTTTCAAAATAAAGGACCTTACTTAAGTAAGTAGGTTGCTTACAAAAATCAGTCAGTAAAGTTAATGAAAAAAAGGAACACTTTCTGAATTTTGTTATGTAAAGTAATCCAAAATTCTAGTTGTGTCTTGCTGTTAGATTGAATCTGGGCCTTAGGTTGTTTCCTAGATTGCTGTGTGGATCATGGAAGTCTTGTAACATTTTCTCTTTTCAACCCAAGGGTGGAGAGAGGGACCAGGGGGTAACATGGCAAAAAGCATTGCACTGTGCCTTTTACTGCTGGCACTTTCTGATGTGTCCAGAAGCCAGGGCAGACGAAGGAAGGGTCAGAGAGCCAACAACCTCATCGTCAGAGATGAAGGACTTAGTAAGGATGCTTCCAATGGCACATAACATTTCAAAATTAAGGAAGTAATTCTCTGTGCTTATGATAATACTGATCATTAGTTTAAATGATTTCAATGATATTTTTGTGTGGTTGCCCACTTCCTCTACCCCCAAAAAGAGCATATAGTAAATTTAAGAGCAAGTTTATTAAGGGGTTGTTTTACTTACTGCTTGTTCTATTCAGTACAATTTAATGCTGACAGCTAAATTTTATTACTGCCAAACTCATAATAGTCATATGGTCCTCATGTACTCATATTCAACTGTAGTTCCTGTTCTCTAATCCAGTATAAGAATAAGGAAATACATTCCTTACCTGGAACTGACAATTGCTGATAGCATTCCTATCAGTTTGGACCCCTCAACTCTGAAAACAATAGCCAAGTGAAGTATAGTAATTTTTCATCATTTACAGGTATGATATGCTCGATGAACATTGCGTTCATCCTGGACAGCTCTGAGAGCGCTAAAACGTTCCTTTTTGAGAGGCAGAAGGAGTTTGTACTCAGCATCAGCAGCCGAATCATGCAGATGCAGCTGGAGGGCTGGAAGCTGAGGATCAGGCTGGCTGCCCTGCAGTACAGCAGCACAGTCTCAGTGGAGCACAACTTCCTGGACTGGCAGGACCTGGATGTCTTCCAGAGCCGGGTCAACGGCATGGCCTACATCGGCCACGGCACCTACTCATCCTACGCTATCACCAACGCCACACAGCTCTTCCTCCAGGAGACCAAGCCCGACAGCGTGAGGGTGGCTCTGCTCATGACGGACGGGGTTGACCATCCTCGGAACCCCAACGTCATTGGCCCCGCTGCCGAAGCCAAGAGTTACGACATTAAGCTGTTCGCTATTGGGCTGTCGGACCTGGCGCGAGAAAGCCCAAACAGCGCCAAGCTTAGGTCCATTGCCAGCAGCCCACACCAGCAGTATGTTCTCAGTCTGACAGACAGTCTGCTGGAGGAGAAGCTCCTCAGAGAGCTGGTGAGTGCAGGGCTGGTTACAATACCCACAACCCTTCCTGGTCAACAAGATCCACACTGTGTCCTGTGTGGTGTTTCATTCATATTTGAATTTTGTCAATTACCAGGATGAATTCAAATGAAAAGGGGCAAGTGCTTTTCAGAGAGATAGCTTGTCAAGAATGGGGCTGTTAACCGTTGGCCCAGGTGGGATAATAATAATAATGTTTCATATAATTTCCATATTAGTTCTTGGGCTAAATGTATAGTATAAATATGTGTAAAGCTCTATCAGTTGCCCTGGACAAGAAGCAAATAATCAGTAGTAGTAATAAAACTGTACCCATGACCAATTCAGTTTAAAAGACTTGTCACCTTATCCCTCCTGAATTACATATCCTGTTCTTTTCAATTCATTTTTACTGACCACACTATTGTGTTATCCAGTTATAATTTAGTGGAACAATCATCTTGCTGTAAAGTACAACAGCAATGTCTTGCCTAGGATTCAAAACCATGACCCCCCAGCCACTACCGATGCCACTACAGCCCATCCCTCCACCAGGGGTTCAGAGCTGGTTTGTAACTGCTATTTAAACTGCGCCCCATCTACTAAAAAATGACGAGTCTCCAGCCTCCCCATTCAAGAAGAATGCAGTAGAATGTAAGAGTAGTAAAATAAAAGTGAAAGTCATAAAATGAGAGCGAGGAACATCTGCAGCTCAATGATGCTCAGACCACAGTGCTGTGAATATGTGGAGAATTCAAATAATTCATCCATGAGTCAGCTGAGATGAGCAAGTGTTGAAATGGAGTCTTCTAAACATTTCAATGTAACAGTCAAATATTTGAACACAGATGACAGGATTGAAGGCAAATTGAAATCCCTGCATGTTTTTAGGCATTATACATTTATTGTTAAATTATCAAGGTCCTTCAACTTAGTGCCTACAAGCTATTGCAGGAACTGGGTTTATGAACCCTTTTCAGGACAGAGGGAGCTAACGTCAATGCTTAGATTGTGTGAAACTGGGGAAAATTCCTCCTGTGATGTGAATTTTCCATAAAAACACAGAGCTGTCTGGAGATTAATGGGGGTCAAGCCCTGTCTGGGGTTAGACAATAACATGAATTGTGTTACATGCCAACTATGCATTGTAATGTATCTCATCTATGTGTATTTTAAGTTGAGGACCTTTAAAAGTACAGTTTGATGTCCTTGAATAACCTTTGATTAATTATTCAAATGTAATGGCTGTATAGTATGAAGACTGTTTTTAACAATTCTTTAATTTTTTTACAATCAATTTATTTACATATTCATTTCATTTCAGAGTATCATCGCCAGGGATGGAGTAAGTATACCAACATAATAAAAATGTTCTGTAGGAGTACCTCATTTCTATTGACGCATTAGCTCCATACTCCTTTATCTTCATATACTTCCTTTGTTGCAGTGTTCACAGCCAAATGGATGTCTGTGTGAAAAAGGAGAGAGGGGTTTTCCCGGTCTCCCAGTGAGTATGCCAGTTTATTACAATATAGTCAGTAACAACAATTCCTTTATATAATCTGATCAGCAAAGAGAAATAGTTATCACAGTTCATTCAGAAACCCAAGTGCATTGCTAAGTAGTGTGTGGTGACAATGTTATATTACGAAAAACCTCACAGAGTAACATGAGATCTTCAAAATCTCACTGATGATCCTCACTCACAGATGAGTGGAGATCAACCTTTTGCAAAAACATTTATTTATTTGAACACATTTTTCCCCTCAAAAGTGATGAGCTGGAGACATGGTTGCTGGCAGCAGGGAAAAGCGACAGCACTTTTTATTCCAGATCCAGTTTTACTTGTGCACTCTGTCCTCCATATAGACAGTGGAACCCAAATCACAGCAAGACACAAAGCCATTGGAACAAGCGTCCAAAATGACTTCCCACACTGCAAGTGTAGCATGCCTTCCTCCTCTTGGCAACCATGAAAGGCTTTATTTTCATAACCCCGTTTTTAAAGAAAATAATGTCTTGGCATATGCAAGGAAGGCATTTCACTGAAAGCAAGGGTCAAAAACAGGATTAGGAACAGAAAAACATGCTGATCCCTGTTGATTCTACTACACAAAAGTGGAGATTTAGGGCACAGAGTGGAGGGTAAGGGCAACTGCAATCTCACATGGAATCTGACCAGTAGGATGTAGGCCTATGTCAGTAAGGAACAGGTCAAAAATGTATATTTTCATTCACATAACTACTTGATTGTGAACATGGAAAAACTCCATAGGAATTTAATATATGATAAATATCTCAGTTTCTCAAAGCAGTTCTCAGTCATTTGGAATAAATAACTACTGCATGGCTGATTGATGGCATGGTTGATTATTGAAAAACAAAACAAAACAAAAAAAATAAAAACAATGGAGGCTCATATCTGACAAAGTATGAACTGTAATTGTGATATACCTATTGATTGATGTGTACTGTGATATCTTAAATTGTTGAGTAAGAAGTGGAAAAAATGTATTCACAATAACTTCCAAACTTAGTTACAAGTCCTATTTCTATGTTACTATTTCTCATGGATGTCCATTTACTCAATGAACAGAGGTCACTGAGTAAAAGGGCTCACAGGTTTTGTATGTAGTGCCAGTGTGTCAGACAATCATTTCTACTGAACGGAATCAGTTCAAAAGACAAGTTATTGTCAACAAGTGTTTGCTTTATTTGTTAACTGACTGTTCAGTTTTGTTTATATTCTGCTCAAGCTGCCTTGTTAAAATGCAATTTTTTAGGGAAAAAAAGGAGATCCAGGATATGAAGGAGCCCAAGGCCCAAAAGGATCTAAGGTAAATGTGCCACAGTGATGATCAGTATGTACCAGATATTAATATAATATCAGAGTACAATTCTAATGTCAAACTTTTCACTTGTTGTATTTTACAAGGGCGAACCTGGTGTCAATGGCCGTCCAGGAAATGAGGGTATCGAGGTACATCAAGTTATATGTATAGTTCTTTTATTTTCTGGTATTTATTGACATTTTCTTCTTCTCAATTAAATCTGAATACTGTACAATCATGCATTGTCATTGCATATGCATTGTCATGGTCCATCAACCAAACTATCAACATGAAAGTTCATTTGATTTTGTGGTTCTTAATTAGACAGCCAATCCTTCAGTATTTCAACCAGCTGACAGTAGTAATGATGTTAATCGTTACAATGAATGGGTCACTTCATGGGACAGTGTTTTAGAATCACAAATAGAAGTTATATCTCATAAATACCCTCTGTCACCATACACACACACACACACACACACACACCTCTTTTTTGTGAACAACTTGTTATTGTTATATATATCCTATGTATACATCACACTCAGACATAAACTTAATATGCACGTAAAACACATAAATATACATGCATATGTGCACAGGCACCCTATGATTATAAGAGTAATACTTCCCCTATAACTGTCAATATGAATGATTGACATCAAACACAGTAAGTGAACATGGTGAGTTTTGTGGTGACTTCTCATATCTAAATACAGTGGTGAAACACAGTTCTTCTTCCTCTGCAGGGAAGGCCTGGTTTTAAAGGTGAAAAGGTGAGACGCATGTGCATATTTCATTGCGTTCCCTTCATAACATTAAAATTGGCTTTGGTGTTTATAAGTATGTGTAAAACCTCAGATCAGGAGACTTCTCCAGATTTGGAAAGGGGTTTCTAGCTTCTAGTACTCAGTCCACCACAGCTTCTAACAGGATAAGAAATCAGTTCTTCTCTAGACTCATCATTTACTTCCTAACTGATTGAAAGTTGGCAATGAAGGCTGCAGACAGTCCTCTTCCACGAACTAGAGTAGCACAGCTCTTATGTGAATGCTGTCATTGCATTTACATTGTCATTGTGGACGAGCTGTCGCTGTGAGTGCTGCTACTGTATGAGCACTGTCACCATGGTAGCATTCTCACTGTGTGCATGCTATCAATGTGCCTATGCAGTTACTGTGTGAGCACTGTCAAGTGTATGCTGTCACCGTCCCTATGTGCTCACTGTGCTATTGGGTGTGCTATCATTGTGTGAGTGCTGTTAATGTGTGTATGCTGTGGCTATGGGTACACTATCACAATGTGAGCACTGCCATTATGCCTATGCTTTCACTGTGTGTACACTGTCAGTGTGGGAGCACTGCTGCCGTGAGTATTCTGTCATTATGTGTATACTGTCACTGACAAATAGAACCACTCTTTTACTGAGCTTGTCCTGTGTTTCAGGGGGAGAGAGGTGAATGTGGTGCCCCTGGGGTCAAAGGAGACAAAGTAAGTTCATTGAATACCATCAATTTCCATGAGGCATCACTGCTCTCTGCATGAACTAATCAAAACATGATGAATGCTTGCAGGGTCTTGAGGGGCCTCCAGGGCCACAAGGATTCAGAGGAGAGCAGGTACAGTTCTAATTAATGAATTTCCTTTCATTTACAATAAAATCCTTATGCTCTCACCACTGTATTTTCAACAATAGTTGTGTAGTAGCCAAAGAAAATCATTTTAAAAATCGGAACATGTGGACAGAATATAATTTGTATTGTTTTCTCAATATGTGTGAGAAATAATTCTGACTTTTGACTCTTATCAGGGAAGATGATACAAATTAGTCAGAGGCACAAATGGAAATGGACTAGAATGGAGTTAAGAAGTATGACTAGTCAAAAAAAGACAAATAACAAATGAACCTAGAAATCAATTAAGTCAGCACAAATAAAGGTGGCAGAATGCCACAAATGAAATAATCAAACAAACATGTAGAAATGTGCATATGGTTAGGTGCAGTTTCCTGGCTGTGCACTTATGGAATGTGAATTAAGGATTATATGTAATCCTGATACTAATGTGCATATCTAAAGCTGTGAATCGAAGCTTGCACTGTATTATTCTTTTTCAGGAGCAGACTTTGTCCCATAGGATTAGTGTTGGGACAGAGCTGCTCAGATGCCTCTGCTTCTCCCTCTTCAGCCCCTCCAGCATTGGCATGGTGACAGTAGCTTCCAGTTTTAGGATTAACCTTTAGATTTGAGGGCAGTGCCCTGCTTTGGGTTCCCAGACACCATCTTCATAATGCACATTGATATACTTCATCAGGAGTTATCTACCTCAAGTGAACTTAGATTAGCTGGTAGCTATAGAATCAAAGCAAAGAAGTCAAAAAGAATATTCACATTTACATGTTTTCTTTCCCACAAAACTGATCAGAAAGTGAGCTCAACTTGTTTGCAGCAAACAAAACAATGGGAGTGATAGAGGTTATTCTTTTCTTTCTCTCGCAATAAATGAAAACGATTTTTCTAACAAGTGAAATTATGTGCAGGTTAATCTGCTGCTCAAGGCTAGAGATGTGTCATGCAGACAGACTCACAAGACACCTCATTTAGATGGGTAAATTAAACATTTAAATGAACACGGAGGATTCAGTGTAGATGCCCTGCCCTGTAGATGCCCTGCACAGAACAGACCAAATGATCAGTGTTACTGTGGATTTAATTGCCAAATGAGATGGTGTAGTTGTCTCCTTGAGCTAGACAGATCCCATGAAACACAGGTTTATGAAAGGGTTATATGGATGATATAAGCAATCAAGATCACTCTGTATAGCTTTGTCAGTTAACCAAATAATTAATGTGAATTCATTTAAGGGTCTGTTCTGAGTTAGACATTTATTCCTGGAGACCTGGAGCTGGCATGTTTTCTTGGATGATAATTGAACAGAATGCCGTATTGTAGTAACAGTAATAAGTAACGCTTTTGTAAGATATGGAGGTGGTGAAGAGTGCACAGTCAGCATTTACCAAAATAGTTACCTTTATTGTGCTTACCTTTATATGTTTCAAAACATTTTTTTTGACCACATGAACCGTAATCTGTATTTTTTTGCCCACAACTTTGTGTTTTTATTACAGGGTCAAACAGGACCGTCTGGAGATCAAGGTCCAGAGGGACAGCCAGGACCCAAAGTAAGAAAACTCGGTCTATGCCAAAAATATCATTGATTGGAATTCTTTTTCAAAATATAAAAATATTCACAGTCATTCTTTTGACAGCTTTAATTAGTAGAATATGTAATAATCCATGTAAAAAAACACATACCAGTCAATATACCAGGATAGTGTTCATGTACTGACCTTATGAGATGTATGCCTCTTGGTTTAAAATTCTGACATCTCACTGTCTCCACACACTGTCAGAGCATCCAAACAAGAAGCATCTTAAAAATGAGACAGACTCATAGTAACATTAAGAATATTAAGATATAACGAAGGCCAAGTATTATATCAGATACAAATGGCTATTTTATCCTTCTCAAATGCCACACATATCTGTTTTGCAGTTCCGTCTCAGAATGGGGGTTTTATGGGTCTCCAGACCCCATTAAGGAAATGCATGAGAGAAACTCTTTTGTGAAAATGTCATCACAAAATACCCTGAGTTCAATAGGCTACACTTTTATTCTTGTTTTGGCAATGCTTACTCATGAGCTGGAAAGCACAGTCTATTGGATATTCTCATCTCAAAAGTGGATTATTTCCAACTATTTTGAATAGCACATAAGCCTATGGCAATGTCGTGGATGCTGTGACTAGTAGGCATGGCATGTGTGGAAAGAATGCATATGCATAATAAAATGACATAGTATGAAAACCCCTCTCTCTGCAGTATGTCTGTAATACTGATGGCCACAGTGGAGAGCACATTCATGTTTTGTGGTCTTACATTGCTTATAATGTCTGATGGCGTATTCATTTACAGTCTGTTATTAATGAACAGGAGCATTTGCCTTGATGCTTTCAGCCCCAGTGTGTTACTCACCACTTCTTCCCCTTGTGTCATACCTTTACTCCAGGGAGACCGTGGACCAACTGGAGCATCTGGGCCGCCTGGTGACATTGGCATCGGATTCCCTGGCCCAAAGGTGACCTGGTTAATCCGAAGAGGGTGGAAAATGCTGTTCAGAAATGACTGGCATGTTTGAAAATCAATGAAATGCGACATGATGGGTTGCACACCATGACGACTATTGGCAGAATGAATAAATAATCAGAGTATTTGGAGGATGATAAAGTCCCCCTCCTCACCTGTCTGTGTGTGTTCCAGGGGGATAAAGGCAACCAGGGAAGGCTTGGACCCATTGGTCCCCCTGGAGTTGGGGAACCTGGCGCGACAGTAAGTCCACTCTGTGTTTCCGTTTACAGGTGATCAGAAAGCAAAGCTGGTCCCAATCCTCTGATCTGAATGAGATTTTAAAATTGGTGTAGAGTCCAAATAACAGTACTGCAGCTTTGCATGTGTATATCAGCATCATTTCTGTGAGTTATCTTTTAACAGGTAATCCAAATATATGAGTAGAATGGAGGGGAAGTAAAAGGATGATTTTGATGTGATTATAAATGAAATTGTTCACTTCAGAGAAATGAATAATTGCTTTAAAATTTAAAACATATAATTTAAGACATATTTTGTTTTTGAAAATGAAACGTCTAACTTTGGTAAATAGTGATGAATTTTGTGTTCATATGTATGTCTGTGCTTGCATATGTTTGTGTGTTTGTTTTTTGCATGTGTGTGTGCTTGTGTGTGCATGTGGGTACGTGTGTATCTGTTTTTAGGGTCCTCCAGGGCCTCCAGGAGCACAGGGAGATCCAGGGGCCGCAGGAGAGGGTCTGCCAGGGGCCAAGGTAGGTCTGACTGATCAACTAATCCACCTATATTATTGTTTCAAGCAAGTCTGACCTGTCAGTAAATATATTCAGAAATGGAGCTGTAATAAGTACTTTATATAATTACTACTACAAATATCTCTGAATTTTCTATATCCCAAGATGACTACATTAATGCTGCTCAGTTCATAAAATTGCACTCTGTTGCACCTGTTGAAATAATTGTGTGTGTGTGTGTGTGTGTGTGTGTGTGTGATCAGAACATCAGTTCTATCAGAACATCAGAACTATAACAGATTTGTATAAGTGAAGCCTGCAATTTCTTTCAATAATGTTGCAATGGGAACATAATCATATGTTAACTTTTGAAGGGCACATTTTTACATTTTTGATGTAAACACTGGTTTGTGTGCCTGACTGATACCTTTTCTTAACTGTTTACTGGGTGCTTTCTGACTGTGTCCACGTTTCAGGGCGATCGAGGATTCGATGGCCCCAGGGGCGCACGTGGACCTCCAGGTGTGGGATTGAAGGGTGAGAAGGTACAGTACAGAGGAGGCTGGTCCTCCAGTCCAAACTGGATCTAAATCCTGCAGACTGATGTCTGCTAAGCAGAGGGGGAAAAACAGCAAGCCTGAATATTAAGCATTTCTTGGCACAGCTGGAGTAACTGGGAAAAATGGAATCCTAAAATGATCAAAACCAGTACAGGTGATTAAATGATGAAATGATTTATGCCCCTAAATCATTTATTTCCATAAAAGATTTCTTTAGAATTATTACTCATCAGACAGTGTTGTGTAATTCCACATCACCAATTTGTGCCCTGGAGGTATCATCATCACTGTTAGTATCATCCTCATAGTCATGGTCATCATCATCATCATCATCATCATCATTGCTTCTATCATCAATATCATCATCATTGCAGTAGCTTGCATTGCCATTATGGGTCTTGACGAACAAGAACAGAGACTCTAGTTGTATAATGTGATCTTTGACCCATGATGTCTGGTTTCTGAAGGGAAATTCGGGACCTCCGGGATTGCCAGGACCTGTAGGGTTTCCAGGAGCAGGGATTCAAGGAGAAAAGGCAAGCGAAAAGACATGTTCCTTTGTTTACACTTGCACTTCCTGATGCTTACCTGTGTAGTATGTGCATTTTAAATCACTCCCTTCAATTTTAAAGTGAATCACCCCTCTGCAATATAATGCTATTGTATAGAAAAGCTGTATCTCTCTCTCCCTCTTTTTTGTAGGGGGATCAAGGCCTAGTCGGCCCCCCAGGTGCCAGAGGGCCACCAGGGGTGGGATTACTTGGCCCAAAGGTAAGTCTAAGATCTCGTGATCAGCAGCATTTAATTTTTACTGATGAGAAGTTAGATCTACTAAGCAGGAATGTGGTCAGGTCAGAATGTTGCTCTCAGAGTTTATGCCCAAAAGACAGACCTGCTCTTAAAACCCTTTGAAAATGTTTTCACTGAGTTACAAGCAGGGAAAATGGCCCAGGGATACTTGTGCCAGTGCACTATGCTTGTACTTTGTATCTTGTACAGTGGAAACAGGGTCACCAAATAAATAAAATAAAATCACAGAGAATAGATGGATGTAGTGTACATAATGCCCCCGTCTGTCTACACGAACTGCTTTTAAGTGTACCAAGATTAGCATACAGCTGTTCAGAATGTTGCTCAAAGACACTAGATTTATTGCTTTATTTATTTTTTCTTTTCAAAATCATGCATATTGAATAATCCCTTTGCTACGTGAGTGTGCAAAGGTTTGGAACACTTTTGAAAAACACTTGTGATCATGTATAAAATTAACTCAATGGTAATGCAACCTGTCCATTGTATAGTTTCAGGTTCTTGTTGATAATTCTAACAAAAAAGCTACATTAGGGAAATTTCATTTGAGAATGCATTCAGAGTGTAAACAAAATAATTAACTTGATTGGCCTGTTGGCTTTTTGGTGCCATTAGTGCCATTAGTCATTGCAAAATCAGAAACAGCTCAGCCAAATCTAACTGCCAGAAAACTACCAACGCTGATTGACCTCCCCTCAGTATTCACAAAGTTGCATCTTGCCTAAAAACATTTTTGGAGATCTTAAGAGATCTTTTTTTCTCAGGTCTGTTTTGTGGTTATGTTGCTCCAGTTTGGCCTCAGCTGATTTTCAACTAGCAGGACATGCTTTGGGTATCGACCAAAAATTCATGTGGGCCGGGTAACTTAGTTTCACTCAAAATCCATGTCCTGTCATTTTGCGTCTTCATTTATGTTGTGTGTGGTATGAGAAGTTATTCTGTGAGATGCATCATTTTCTTGGCAGGGGAACCAGGGTTTTCCAGGAGAACCAGGTCCCCAAGGGGAGAGAGGAGTTGGAGAGCCAGGGCCCAAAGTAAGCAGGATATTTCACATTCATAGAAAAAGGTCAATAGAACTAAAACAATGGATCTAATTTCTAAGTGGATTCATCTGAGGAGGCAGTCAGTCCCAGGTACAAAACCTCTGCTGTACTGTTGAGCAGGGTACTCCAGCACAGTATACCATGAATAAATTTTATAAGATAATTTTAAGATGATAAAAGACACTTCAGTTTGTGTTGTAGCATGTTACCTCACAGCCCTGATGCTACTTTATTTCAGCTGTGACAGGTATTTCACTTTCATTGTTTTGCTGTAAAAGAGCAACAAACTATGGGGGAAGTTCAGGTAATTGCAGGGTAGCATAGCAGTGTGTTGACAATTTTATTATGTAATATAACCTGAGCTGTAAAGTAAAGTGCAACCTGTTATTTCATGAGAAACCAAAACCTAAGGTTAGTGTTTGGTTGAAGGTAACAAACTTGCTCATTAGGGCCATTTTGTTCAGTATGCACCTCATTAAACATAACTTTTTGCATGGGATTCATTTTCAGATGCATATTGATCTTTGTCATTAAGCCAATTCATTTTACATTTCAATAATGAAATAACATTTTATTATTTATATAAATGAATAACGTTTAAGTATGACTTGAGTGCAAAAGTTAAGAGGAAGAATATCTAATAGGCCAATTTTGTGTTCTGTCATGTTCTTTCTATATTTAATCTGGGGTTTGAATAAGTGCTGAGGGTTGTAGGCATTCATATATGTATAGAGAGATTTCATTGTACTACTACAACTAATAAATATCTTTATCATTGCTGACTGTATTCTTCCCGGGGTGCTCCAGGGTGACCCTGGAGCAGAGGGGTCATCTGGACTTCCTGGTATCCCAGGAGAAGATGGCAGTGTGGGGCCCAAGGTGAGATGCGATGATGCTCTATGACACCGCTCCTGCCTACTTATATACTTTTATACTTGTGCATACTATTAATACATTTTATTTATGTAATGTGCAAAAATGACTATTTTACCCCTACAAATATGCAAATTCAGAGTTTGGTTTCCCTTATAATTTCCCTTATAACTAAAATATTTGAGTTAGTGTGTTTTGAGAGCAGGTTATTTGCAAAGATGATATATCATCGTGAAATATGGGAATAATTTATTAACTCTTAAATTGACTGACTATAAATGATTTATTATGTTAAGAATTAAGGCCTCCCCATTTTTTTATTTAGTTATTGAGCTGGTAGTTCAACACACTACTGAACACTTTTGCTGCATGAAAATATAACCACTACAAACTATCAATCCATAGCATTGAGACAACATAAAATAAACAAATAATGTATTTCTAATTGGCTGCATTAGGCATTGACAACATTTATGCATGACACATAAAAACATATACATGTGTTGAATCCACTTCAATATCACATAGTAGTAGGATACCCCTCTGTCCCAAGCACCAGCGTACGACATATAATATCTTCATAAGCATCATGTGTTGTTAATGCTTCACGTAACTGTTATATTATTTTTTGTTTCATGTAGCTGTGCTTATTATAACATGTAATCCTTTGTGTCTTTTATGAATTAAGGGTGAAACAGGGTTACCCGGTCCCCGGGGTCCAGAAGGTGCTCCTGGAAAAGGTGTCCCAGGAGAGAAGGTACAGATTCCAAATCCAAACAGGGTTGTGGAGTCGTTTTATAATTTTCTATAATTTCATGTCCAATTCGATTGCATTTCACAAGTTTAGTCATTCAGGTACACTCTTCTACACTCAACCTTAAACATTCAAGTTAGAAGAATGCTGATGAAAGTATTGTTAATTTCTCTGAAAAAAGTGTTTCTCCTTTGCCCAGGGGGACCAAGGTGACAGAGGACCCAGGGGACTTGCCGGATCTGTAGGACCTATGGGGCCAACAGGGTCAAAGGTGAGCACAAACAAAAGTAGATAACATTCACTGTGAGTCCTAAATGAGAGCTACATCATGTCCTCATAACACCTCAACAAATGCTGCATGAGCATTCATAAAATCTATGGCAAATGATTTAGACTGTCGCAGAGTGTGGTACTTCACCATTCATAAGGTTACACTAACATGACAATATGATTTTGAAAATTATAGGACTGTCATGTGATATGAATGGATGGTATTTTTATGCACATTCTTGCTCTGACTATGAAGGTGTAGTGTGGGGCTCATGAAGGCTTTATGTAGCTGTTATGTAGAACCTGTCACAGTCAATGTTACCCTAAAGCACAAGCGCACTGCTTATGTGAGATAGCAAGGCTGAATGATTGAAAAATGAACAGTGATTTAGGTGATGAAGGTGATGAACAATGATGAAGGTTCATTCGTTGCTAAAAATAAATCAAAACACAAATGTACTTTCTTTTGATGGTTGCAGACATGTTACACAATTAGAAGGTGAAAAGGTTTGTGTGTTTACTATTTGATAGAATTCTGAATTGCTCAGTATTCGTCCAACTACACTAAATGACATAAATGTTCATGCAATTAAAAACATGGTGTCTTAATAACCGTCAGTGCCTCCTCTTCTTATACAGGATTATCTACAGTTTATTATTGTCTGTACCAGTAGCAAAACCATATGGTATCAAAATCAACTTTTTAAGGAAGTCGTTTAATTTACTGTCAGATGTCTGTAGCCACCAGACCTGTACTCACTTTCCTTGTTTCTCTTTTTTTTATTGTGTAGCAAGTAAACAGATGTACTTTGTGGAGATTGCATTCTACTGACACTCCACATGATGGTGCTGTTAGACTACAGGCTACAGAGCCGTGTATAGAGTATACATGGCTCTGACAGGCTATTCAGTAATTAGCCAGCTGATAGTAAGTCACTGTACTCTCTTGAGTTCACAGCTGGTAGATAAACCCAAAGATGTCTGTATGGACAAACAATGGAAAAACGTATAGTGCAACACAACAATCCGTGAACCTTTAATATTTCCATTTTTAATCATAATTGACATCATAAAGGGATCTGAGAGTCTTGAAATTCCTGATATTTTCACTTACACTAAGTGTCTGGGAGCAGCCTAGGCAGTACATGTAGCTAGATAAACCTATCTGTGTGGTTTCAGAATGCACAGTGAGAGTTGTCTTTATTATTACTGAGTATATGAAAATGGTGAGCCCAGATTCTTCATATCTGACGTAAGAAAACACTTGTGTTTACTTCTGATTCTGTTTATGTTTAGGGAGAACCAGGAAGTATTGGGCCCATTGGAGCACCTGGACCACCTGGGCGGGGTATACCTGGTGCCAAGGTAAGTCTGTCTTTCTCCTTGAGAAAGGAGTCTTTGCAGTTTACATTACTGTCATTACTGGTGCATGTAACATTAAGTTCACATTAGTGGCAGTCTTTATTCCTTCATGATGATAACCATTCTGGTGATTGTAGAAAAGGTGACAATACTGTCCGGAGCACTTTCTGTGTCGTTTAAGTTAAAAAGTAAGTACATTGGTGAAGTAGTTTTATTTATTTAACAGTTTTATTTTTTAATCCATCTTTACTGCTGGATGGTGGATGGATAGTTTCTCATGTTTGTCAAGGGCACCCCTAATACAGTGGAATCCATATGTGGCTTGTTTGCCGACAGGGAGACCTCGGTCCCGTTGGGCCAGCTGGACCAGTGGGAGAACCAGGAATTGGGATTGCTGGACCTAAGGTAAACTGACAATGAGAAAGTAACTCAGCATTATCTAGGAGTGTCCCCAGGAAAGTATGCGTAAGGATATTTAGAAAGAGTGTTGAAATCCTGGATCCTCCACTGATTCAGACCTCCTTGCTTAACTCTTTTAGGGTGAAAGGGGATTACCTGGACCCATTGGACCACCTGGGGTGAAAGGGGATGGCTTCCCTGGTGCACCGGTGCGTTAGTTTACTTTTACTATTGCTATTGCTTTTACTGTATGTGTTCACTAATTACTATTGCTGAATGTGTAAATGCATGGCAAGAACCATAAATATGTTCTGTGTTATTTTCCCTTATGCTACTCCACAGGGGCCCCCAGGGCTACCAGGACTACCAGGAGAACTGGGACCTGAAGGAAAAGGATTACCTGGACCAAAGGTACAAGGATTGGAAATAGCTCTCTAAAATTGGTTATAATTGGGAATACATCCTCTGGAGTTGTAATACGTGACAGGGAAGATCCATTCTGCAAGATTGTGTCAGTAATTTAGTCAAAGTAGGAAGCACTTCAACAAATATACTTAACACCAGAACTTCACAATGGTGATGTGCTATTTGCAAGATGAATATTTGCAACAGAAAACTATGATCATACTGTAAACTATTTGTAACAACCTTCTAACCCCCCCCCCCCCCCCCCCACACACCCCTTTATTTCAAAATGCATAGTACAAGATACTTTTTACCAAATAAAATTGGCTGCTAGTCCAATTCTATGTTGCTGTATACTGCCAGTTTGCTGTCTGAGGTCTAATGGAGGATGTCCCAAAGTTTTTCACTGTAGGATATTTTTGTGTTTAGGGCGATCGGGGTTCTACAGGCAGTCCTGGACCTCCTGGACCACCAGGAATTGGACAGATGGGTCCCAAGGTTACGAACAACATCATTCAGTTGCAACAGAAACCTTATTTTGTTGTTCATTCATACAGGGATGAATGAACAACTCTGTAATGCCGTGCAGCCTTTTTTCACTTTTGAAGCATGCCAGATTGACCACACCCCTATGCCAATCAGACCAAAAGCTGAGAACTCCATGAGCCAATTTAGCAAACACATCTGCCTCCAGAACAAAAGTACTGTAAGTGGTAATGCTGGCTGATGCTCAAGAATACTACTGGAGGACTACAATGAATTTACAGTTGTACAGGTCATTGTAATTGCCATGCTCCGTGAAATTCTTAGCCTTCAGACCAATCATTTTTTACAGTCTGTATTGCCCTATATAAGTGGTTATGCTAATCATTGACATTTCTTATAGTGTCTCAGTTGGAGAATCATTGCATTAAACAAACCAGTGAACAGCAGCGGCAAACATTAACCCATCTGTGATTGCAGGGCTCTACTGGCCAGAGTGGCCCACCTGGTCCACCGGGTTCACCTGGAGAAGGTATTCAGGGGCAGAAGGTACAGTATGGTCCCACTATCCACCCACTGCTCACAATATGTGTATACTGCAATTACTTGGCTTTGAGTCATCTGAATGCATTACATTAACTGCATATGTGTGTGCAGCATTTATCCAGTAATCCCTAACTTTTTATATGGACTATAGAGAACATGGCAGATATTACCTTGCAGCAATGCTTGTTGCCGTGTAACAGGTGTGTTTTTAGACAATATAGGGTAATGTAATCAGCTGTGTCTGGGATTGTTATATACAGGGTGAGTCTGGATTTCAGGGGCTCCCAGGACCCAGGGGGCCCCCAGGAGAGGGCCTTCTTGGTGAAAAGGTAAGAGATCTTACAATGTAACAGTTTGCATTCTAGGGTGCAGTTGGTAATGAACTGTCTCTCCTAATATCTGCACTAAATTTGCATATTGGCATGTACATGTGCAATCTGTAATAACTGAAGTTCCAAATGAAGATTCAGGAGGGAAATTTACACAATCCTTATGCAATTAACCAACACTAGACAGATCGGTCCCGTCCACGACTATAAAAATCACACTGACTACTTCTTCTCTACGTCAGCTGTTCACAGCATCCCTTCTACACCCCATCTCCGCCTTTCCTTTCCCTGATTATGATGTCCACACAGGGGGTGAACAACCTTGACCCACATCCCGGTGCAATTGCCTCATCAGACTCCAAGCCAAATACAGTACTACCATAAATACATCAAACCCAACCTTCATGCTTTTATTGTATGGAAATTCATGTCTATTAAATGTTCTCGGCATAACCGTAGCCACGGTGCAAGAAAGTAGTCCCCACCTCAGGGTTCTACATTCTATCACCTACTTATGCAAACAGCACCATCATCAATATGGCATTCTCATACACTAAATGTTGTTTCAGAGGACTATTATAGAAAAGCAATGCAAAATTCTGACTGACACAAAAAACTGACACTGTGTGGTGTTGAAGACACTGATTAACATCATTGCAGGGAGAGAGAGGACTCCCTGGTGACCGTGGTCGAAAGGGGGAAAAAGGAGAACTTGGAGAACCAGGAGCAATGGGACCCATGGTATGACATATTATATGATATCCAAACTATTTCATCAGTGACATAGACGTTTTCATTTATTTTCAGGGCAGATGGTCATTTTCAGAGTAACTTACTAATGCTGCATTCAACAGGCTTTGTAACTTTGCAAGTAACTGTATAGATACTGAATCACTTGCGCCAACCTTGAAATATAGTGTCATTGTGGGAAACATTGCCACAAAGGAAATAAGTGGTGTTATATGGTGCGTAACCACTTACTACTCCTGCCAATTACAAGCTTGATGTTGCTATTAGTTTGAATTGGCTTCAGTTCTCTAACCACCATCAAGTTTCACCACTAAAGATTTTATTACAGTGTTGGGAAGGAGAGGGAGATATAGCCCTAAAAGGTGTGTTTTGAATCTCTTGAGAGAATTTGATAAACACCCCCCTCAGATGCCTCACTGTAAAACTGTGGGTTCTTAAGGTCCCAGATTATTGATACACTCCCCTTCACCACTCTGCTTGGTGTTGAGCTTGATGGAAATGGATTGGGTCTGCACTGGTATCATGCCAGTGAGAGTTACCCGTCCGTCTAGCTTTAAACCAGTGAACTGTGATTTAGCTCTGAACCCATGAGGAAGAGTGTGTGAAATTGTAAGTGGTGCTGGATCCACAGTGGGGAAAAGAGGATACAGTCAGACTAGAAATGACAAAATACTTCCCGTATTATATGTTGTATCTGTTTTTACAAGCAATACATTAATATTTATAACAATTATAATTAGTTAGTGTAAGAGCTAACATAATTATATCAGTGTGAATTCAGATTTAGCAGGGTTACACCATCACATCACCCAAATTTTGCTGGATTATTTTATAATAATCCAGTTTATCAGAATGATATCACTGTGAATGCAAGAGATAATAGAGTAACTGTGTGAAATTAAACTTTCATGATTACAGGGCAGACTTGGACAAAAAGGAGAACCTGGCTTAACGGTAAATTTCTCTACTCATTCACTCATATGTATTGCATTCTTGATCTGTAATGTAGAATGGAGATTTTTATGGTAATCATACATTTTAAACAATACATTCTTTAAGTACACTTAGGAACTATAGTTGAAATGCAATCAATATGGAAAGCGTATGTGAATGCATCAGCTGATAATTATCTTACTTAAATGTTTGTTTGTTCCCTTTTACACAGAGAGAAGAAGTTATCAAAATAATCAGAGCAATCTGTGGTAAAATAATCTCTGGATTTCACATTACCTTGTTATACAATGTTCACTCAGAAATCTAGTGATTCAGGCATGGATACAATTTTCCCAGTATCTTCCAGACACTCACACAAAACATAGTTACTGAATGGCGTGTTTGTGATTCTTGTTCAGGTTGCGGTGTGAAATGTCGGGAGAGCCCGCTGGAGCTCGTCTTCGTCATTGACAGTTCAGAAAGCGTGGGGCCTGAAAACTTCAACATGGTGAAAGATTTTGTGAACACCCTGATTGACCGTGTGTCAGTGAGCCGGGAGGCAACCCGTATAGGCGTCGTCCTCTACAGTCACATCAATGTGCTGGTCTCCAGCCTGCAGCAGCAGTCCAGCCGTGATGACATCAAGGCTGCCGTTCGGAGGATGCCATACCTGGGCGAGGGCACCTTCACGGGCAGCGCCATACAACTTGCCAACCAGATCTTCCAGGCCGCACGCCCTGGGGTACGGAAGGTTGAGATTGTCATTACAGACGGACAGGCCGACAAGCGAGACTTAGTGAGGCTGGAGGACGTCGTGAAGGAAGCCCACGACTCCAATATTGAGATGTTCGTGATCGGGGTGGTCAATAAGAGTGACCCTTTTTACTTGGATTTTAAAAACGAGCTGAACACCATTGCCTCTGATCCCAATGAAGAGCATGTCTACCTGATTGAGGACTTCATGACACTTCCAGGTATGTCATTTCAAGTAGATCAATGAAAATGCTTTGTACAGGAAATCATTAGATGCAAAAACACTAAAAATACTTTACAAAAACAAAAGAAAACACATTAAGGATTATATCTCTTTAAAGTCTACGCTGTAAGAACATAATATATTTCACAGGACTCAACAATATCATTTTAAATCGTGGCATTACTCCAATTCGTAATGATGTGTTTTTTTCCCCTTCACACTCACTTTAGGGGCCTCAAATGAAGCTCTGAAGGGCTGCAGGTTGGCCACCACTGTTATAATGCTTACGTCTTTCTGGCATTCTAAATATGCTCTTTCAACAGATATTTTAGGCTTTATATTGCCTCTAAAATATGGATTATTGGACAATGCCTCTACATATAAAATTAAAAACAAATTGAAAGAGGAAAGCTGTGGTACCACCTGTGAGATTTGGCCCACAGGGAAAAGAAAGTGCAAAACCAAAATGGTTGCATAGTGAAAAACTCAAATAAGACCTACAAATGGGAATAACAAGAAAAGGGTAGAGACTAGCAGAAATGTGGGTTATAATTTCAAATACAAAACGATTCTATGTCCTTTTATAGCAAAGTTTTTTAACCTGCCTAGAGGACATTGTCATTCAGGAAGACTTGCATTGCTTACACTTACGCATGTAGTAAAGAATGGTAACAGTATACTAGCATGAAACACCCAGTCTTTATATCCAAGCCAGCCACTGAGTCCTTTTCCCTAACCCCTACTTTGCACGTTTGCAAAGGGTGAAACTAAGACATCATTATTAATATCACATGACTGTGATATCATGACGGACTGTTGAATGTTTGTTCATCCTGTCGCTTGTGGATTTTTCAGCCCTGGAGGGTAAACTGCTGAGTCGGATCTGTGAGAGTGAAGAGATGCCCCTGTTCAGCTCAGTGCCCAGCTCACCGCTCCCCCCAGGCATTGTCCCTGACTTCGAGCCTCCCCCGGAGATAGCAGAGAGGACAGACACCCCCATTTTCAATGGCGATTACAACAGGATATACAAAGAGGTGACAACAGACACCATTCACCACACTAGTGTTGTTTTAACATCGTGGATACATTTCCATTAGAATGCTGAAGTTAATTTGGAACAATGTTACAGCTTGTCTTGAAATTGCATCACAGGGAGCATGAGTATTATCCAGGAGGGCAACAAAATACCTAATCTGGTGTTATACAGTCAATTTCAGGGGAAAATCATAATTGTTCATCCATCTTAATCCTACCTGATTCATACTTCCACATACTATCATAGAAGCAAAAGAGGAATATGCCCTCCTTGGCTTTGTCTTATAGGTACACCCTCTTCAAGCAGTTAATTTTAAAGAAAATACTTACAATTCCAATATTTTCAAATGAAGTCCAAAATATCTTCTCCCAAAACTCACTGGGATTTGTACAATCATGTGTAGGGAATATTTTCGACCAAATACAATAAAATCTAATCTTGAGTAAAATTAAATCCTTCTAATATAACACTGTATTGGCTTTATATATCTTACATATACAGATTAATTATTTAATCTGTCTGTGCTGAAGAAACTGAAGTGTGAAAATTATGAGATGGTAATGATATGGAACTTTATTAATGATATATGAGTAATATGAGGGTGGCAGTATGGTGTAGCAGAATTTAATACCTTGATGACTCTCTGATTCAGCCAGGACCTCCGGGAGAGCCAGAGCGCCCAACTTTCCCAAAAACCGTGAAGCCGAGCAAGACCAACAACAACCACAAGAGAAATGTTACCAGAATAGTATCTTTTGATGGAGAACCACTCAATGGCCTAACAGATCTGTACCCACCATCGCCAAATAATAATAACCGCAGGAATCATCGCCCCCCCAGTATTTCGGTGCCGGGTCCTCAGTTCCCCACAAAGCGGCTTTTCACCCCGGAGGCAACCCTGCCACCACCTACCCCGCCGCCTCTACCCGTGGTGGAGAATAAATATGGTATCAGCCTTCCTACAGCTGTGCCACACACACACTGTGCTTAGCCCTTTATAATAGCTGACTCCTACAACCGTAGTCCAAACCGTAGCCTCCTGTGAGCAGTGAGATTCTGTGAAAGAGTGCATGGCCTAAATGTCAAGTAGATCATCTGTCACAAGCAAAAACTGGCAATATCTTTACAGCGTATTCCCTGGTATTACACCATTTCTTGTCACCTAGAATGATGAAAGTCCTCATGAGAGAATGTTGCTCAATGATGCGGGTCTTTTACTTACAGAAGAACCTTTGTTTTTTCCATTCTTTGTAGATCCAGGCTGCAAACAGGCTTTGGACCCAGGTCCCTGTCGACAGTATGTGGTGAAATGGTACTACGACTCCACAGCAAACGCGTGTGCCCAGTTCTGGTTTGGTGGTTGCGAGGGAAACAGAAACCGGTTTGACACTGAGGACAACTGCAGGAAAACCTGCGTTAGAATATAAAGTTGAAAGAGGAGCCATTCAAAAATCTGTCTCTGTTTGCACAGGTGTCCTCTTGCCTACACCTGAAAAGAGCATTGCAGTGTGCAGGACAAACCATGTTTTTTTTTTCTTCAGTTTTTTTCTTTCTCTTTGTGAATCAACATGCTCATTGTTTGCCATAAAACCTGTCTTAAAATAAGCTTAAAATATGTACAATTCTCAGAAAATGAAAGGGATTTTTGTACGGCCTAACAAATTGATAGCATATATACAGAAGTGCAGTATACAGCACTTGTATACAACGTCTCAATAGCCTTTGTATTACTAGAGGTTTTAACATCTGTTTTAACAATGTAATTACGCTTATTTATCAGAGTTTAAGTAAACTGAGTATACACCAGAACCTCAGAATTCAAGAGGAAACAGTCACAGTCTATTATTCATAATTCATTAACAATGGTTACGTAAGTTGTAAATATTCAATAAAGTGAGAAGGACGCATAGCTAGATAGTAAATCTTTGGTTTACTGTTACAATTTTAAAAATCATAATTAATAAGTAGTTAAGTGTTTGTTATCTTTTTAACAGCATAAACAGGTCCATAAAATAAAGTGACAGCTTTCCATGATGTCTGAGCAGAGGTCTCTAGCCTCCATGTTTCCTAACAACATTTCCTTTATGCTTTATCACAACCAAGCATCACCAGGAATGAAAACTGTCCACACATATTGTTTATTTTTTGTATGGTAAAATGGCACATTGTCAGTCACACCAAACATATAGTGCATACATGTTACTTTTGTTGATAATGCTGACTGACTAATCTTTGACAGGACTCATGTTGAGCAGAGGTACAACTCCATTTAGAATAAAACCAGTAAAATGTGTTGGAACATTTACCAAACTTCAGCTTTGTACTGCAGTAATTTTTAAAATCCCAAAGAGTGTGGGAGGTACCAAGGAAGTAATAAATAGTGCAGGGGGCAGAAATACAAAACAAAATCAAAGACATTAATAACATGTTTTAATTTCAAACCTAAGTGTCCCATTTATATTCTCCTCAATGTGTTGAATTTTCTGTGTCATTTTGTGAAGAATCAAGATGGAATCTGTACTGGTATCCATATGGACGCAGGTGATAAGTGAGATATTCCAGCTCGTACATTGCTTCTGGTGTTACGTAATGGAAGGACACTGTAAAATCCGAACAGCACTCAGGACCCTTAAAAGGAAAACCAATATTATTAGCTCAGAAGATGCCTTAACCAGGGCTGTTCACTTGCATTTTAAACTGTCCAATTATATTACCCAAATATACAATTATAAAAATTATATTTTTTAATGGGAGCTATCCATGGTACTGTGGGATACAACAGCAGTCAGTGCATCAAACCTGTAACTTTTGGCTACAAAGCCAGTCTCATAACCACTACCAAAATTCTGCTTTTCATCATCAAAGGCAGATCATCAAAATGCAGAGACCTACAATCTCAGCACTGCAAGTGTCAGAAAACCCAGCACACAGGTTTGAGAAATGACGTCACAATGACAGCCCATTACTGTGCGGAAACACTGTTACACCCTTTGCAAACAAAAATGACTGCACCATTTACGGTAAGTAAATCCACTTGAATGCGTCAGTGCCTGAAACACACCGACATCCTTTTGCAAAGGCACCTGTTTGCTGTTTTAGGAGTTTTTGTTAACACATTCATTAGTAACAGCAGTAAAATCATTTTTCTGGACAAATGGTATGAACGGTAGCAGCAAGAGCAGCAAGAACAGCAAAGCTCCTGTCAAAGGCTCCTTTTACTCAGAGACAGTAAAAGGATGAGGCTATTTTTGCCAGAGTGCTAATACATTGATGCATTCTGGTGATTTTTAAGTCTAAAGTTTTCATTGATCCAGATCTGGATCCAAAGATCCAGATTATTCAGGCCTTCTCTTGATTCCGTACGTCAGCCATTTCAAATAAAATTTACTAACAGATCAGATGAAACTGTACATGAAAGAACATGATTGTAAACATGGAACTTTTGTCAAAATCCAAGGAAAAGTGTGCAATCTCGCTTACTTTCCCCAGAAAGAATGATTTATTGATTTCTATTCTGGATGTTTGAATGAACTGGCGTACCTGCCCCATCTCTGGAATTAATGACATTATTATTATTATTATTATTATTAGTAGTAGTAGTAGTAGTAGTAGTCAATTTATTTATGTATTTATCAAATGGACCATGGCATCACAACAGGGTCATAATACAAGCGCCCTGACAGGCATTTACAGGTATTAAGTTAATAACTTTGTTTATATACTTACGTTTATGCTGGGGTAATATCCATAACCCCAGTACCAGGCCTGTTTTCCCGGAGTCTTCATCAAATGCTGTTCTGGAGTGAAAGGGTGAAATGTTTCCCTTTTGTTTTTATCCCTGGAGTCTCCTGCTTCAACTCCCATCGTCTCCATGCACGTTCCCAAGGCCATGTCTTCAATGGGAGAAAAGTGCGTGCAGTTTCCATCGCTGAAACCTTTCACAAACCTCCTGAGCGCCTCTTTGCTGAGAACGTAGCCGGCCCCTCCGCTCATGTAGCCTTGCGCCACAAACGGTCTAAACCTGCGACCAAAGTAAACGGGCCGTTCTGTGTCGTGTTTAGAAAGCAAGTAACGGAGATTTTCCAGCACGACGTAAGTGTCATCATCAGCTTTCAAAAACCAGTCGGCGTCTTCCAAATGGTTCTTGTGGACGTACTGGAAAGCTCGTATGGTTTTCCAGTAGAGATTGCTTCTGCCCTCGGAGACATTGAGGCCGACTGTGGGAAACGGCGACTCCTTAGAACTCATGAACAGCACTTTGTCGCAGTGTCTGGTCCAAGTAGCGCGGACATGCAGTGTCTTTTTCTCAAGATTCGTAGGTCCTGTCATTATCCAGCACAATACTCGCACTTTTGATAAATGGTCCTGGGAAACTTCCATTCCTTTGCCTGAAATACATAATAGTTAGGATACACTTTCATTGTTTAACAAAGCGCAACCAGGCACATAATGAGTGCATATACAACGGATAACATATTGTAAATATCTAATGGGTTAGCTTTTGTATTTTCCTATTTGCGTATGATAGGCTAGGTGCTGACACTGTCCCACAAATGTACACTTATGACGAGCAGAAGTCGAATCGGTGAAATGAGGGGAAAAAAAGCGTAAAGAACAGGCAAAGTCCATTGCGATTACCTTCGTTCTGCACATGGTCAGTCACTTGAAACTCGCTCACGTCCATTAAAATGTCTGTCTTCGACTTGTCCTTTTGTTGTGTAATCCGATGATGTATTTCCAAATTCATCACTAAAAGGAAGTAACTTACCAAAAGACCAAATAATAGTCCACAAGCAAAAAAGAGCGCGGACATCTTGTTAAAAGGGTTTAAAAAACCTATGTAATATTGGATATATGAATGGATAGAATGGATATAAAGTGTTAAATTTGTCGGTAAATTATATCCTCACAAATGACGGAGCGCAGTCTATATTGAATCAGTAGGTGTCGGTTTACAAAAGTTTTAAGAAAACAATACAGGAAAACAAAAACGACAATTACAGTGAACGCAATTTTATATGACGGCTGAAAAATCTGTGCGATAACTGAAGCCAATTAAAATTACCTGAGTAATTTCTGATACCTTCCTTGTTATTTTTGAAGCTGGTCCAAAGGCTAATGTAAACACACCTTATGTTGGCTGAGTAGGTAATGAGTAATTCTTGCCAGACGTAGTGACAAGATTACACGATACATTTCCTAAAATACCGCCTTCTCTCTCAATAAGGTGTTACCCATCGAGTTCTGTATTTTAAATTCACAAAAATTAGCTACAGTTTACGTGATACTGTGATACCCTACAGTGCAAGCTACACCGTAAATCAGGATGCACGGGAATACCTGAGTTACTCCAACATGTAATGCAGCCGAAGCAACAGTCTAATAATTTGCTTTAACACGTAAATCTGAGAACAATTTTTTTTCAGCCCCTGACTGATGTGTAATTTTAAGCCTTGATTGTACTAATACTACTATTTACTACCACTACCAATAATAATTAAAAGACAATGATAAAAAGGCTTTATTATAATTATCTGATCTACATGCACTACAGCCCCTGAGATGTAAAGTTATAGAATAGCTCTAACAAAAATAACGTCAAGATTTGTATCTTAATTCATAAAGTAAGGACATAAAGATTTCTTGTCACTGTCATTTTAAAATAAGACCTGTCATTCTGTTGAAAAAAAAAGTGGTATTCATTGTGAGATCTCACACTAACGCCACACCTCAGTAGTGTTAGCCTAGTGTTAGGGTAGTGTGAAAGCATGGCTAACACTTTTGTCAACTTGCACCAAGTGTAAATATAATGAAATCCACTCTGACGTTCCATGCATACTCATACAGGTCATTGTTTAGCAAGGGCGATATGAATATAAAATACCTGACAAAACAATCTACACAGCATGTACAATGGTATCTGATAAAACAATCTATACAACATGTACAAGGATATTATCTGACAGTGGATGCCCATTTTCCAGGAACTCTGAAAGTTTACATTGCATTCTGCATATGACCTGTGTTCAGCTTGATATTTACTGATGCAATTCAGGTTAAGCAGGTTAAGGGTCTTTCGGTTACTGGCATTTTCTTTCCTTTTTCTCATCACCAATCCTAAACATTTTCTGAGAATATTCACTACTATGACCAAAATCCCAGCCCAAAAAGCCAGTCAAACAAAACAAAAATGCCAGGCACACTATCTCAGAGCCAATCATCTCACAAGAAGGATAATTCAGACTGCAATGTGGTATCATTCAATTTTAATTAATCTTCAGTATAAATAGGTGAAAAGGTTTCAAAATGAAACATAACTATGAGCTAGTTTAAATTAATCTGTTTCTAGCATTTTATTTTTGTTTTTAAATGGGTCGGGGTAATCAATTAAACACCAACTAAGAGCAACAATCCATAAAACAATCTGAACATGCACAAGATTTTTGTAAACACATACTATGCCAACTGACACAAACTTGACTAGCGTAGAAAAAAATGTATCATTTCCAGCCATCATTTTGAAGTTCCAGGGCCTTTCATGTTTTCATAGTACTCATATGCACCCAGGTGTCCTTAAAACATGGCATGCTAAAAATGTTGTTTCCACATATAGCCAGCTGTAGGCGAGGTGTGTACCTGGTCATCCCAGGCACAGCAGGCTATATAGCACTGGATGTCCACGCCAGCAGTATAATTGCTTCTATGTAGGGAGATGCAATGACACCCGTCTGACTACACCACTCATCTTTAATGAGCAGGAGAATGCAACCATGAAACTCACACCCAAGCTGTTTTTGGTAATTGTGGTGAGCAGGAAGTTACCAAACATCAAAACCCAAGGAAGTCTAATAATGAGGATACTAAAAAGTCAGCTATAAGACAAATACAAACTAGCTATACCAGGGTAGGATGACTTAAGGTAAAGCTCAACACTGTCGTCTTTGTACAAGGTATTGACAGCACCAGTAACATTATGCAGAATATGGACACTAGATGGCAACAACATATTTGAATCGTGGATTGCTGCCTTAAGCAGTTCGAATGCATATACAGTATGATTCAGAAATGTTCAGAAATTTCTCATTCCACTGTGGAAAAGTTCGAATATTGTCCCTTATTTTATTTCCAAGAGGAAGTAAATGAAACAAAGAAGAGAAATAGAAGCAAAATAAAGAGAAGGAAAGCATTTAGAGGAAAAACCAGAGTAATGTGCTGTTTTCATTGCACTGGCAGAACATTCATTTGATGCAGGTGAAGTACAAGATGAGTGACAGTCACTCAGATGTGTGCTCCATCTCACCTCTCTACCATTCTGATTGTCCGATCGTTTTAAATGTGCATATTAATGGTCACTCAAATGGTCTAATATTTTCACTCAGGAAAGCCATCTCTGAATATTTTTGAAGTACATTTCATAGTTTTGTTCACTGTAAGAAAACAATCTGTTTTGAATGCCATTTTAAATTATGGGGCTTAAAGGTCATCTCAAGTCCGGGCTGCAGGTGTAATTACTCTAATAAAGTGGGCAATAATTGTCGGTGCAGCTCATCTAATTAAGTGAACAATAATTATAGATTCAGCTGACAAAACTCCCTTTGCTCTTCTCTGTAGTGGCTTTGGAGAGAAATATGCTTATGGGTTTTTAAAAGGGTTATAGGTAGCTTTAACTTACATAATGAAGAAGACACTTAATAATACATTATAAATTATGGTATTATAAATTTTAACTTTTATCAGGAATCACCTTGCTTAGATAAAAAAAAAAAACATTTAGTCAGTTTATTTTGGTGTTCTGAATGGATTTTTGTGCATATAATATTGTTTAATGTTCTGTGCCGAGTTAAAAATCATGGCACTCTTTAGTGACTCTGAATTTCTGTTAGGACACAGTGCCTTTACAATAGCACTGCAGAAATCTCAGAAATCCCTGAAATCTTCCCTAGATATTGTTAGACCCTGTTTTAGTTACTTTTGAAACTCTTAATTCATAGGTGCCGCCAAGATAATAGAACCATAACATTATAAATAAACCCTATGTCTTTAATAATAAAGTAAACAAATAAACCTTTATTTTTTTACAGTGCACTCTCCTCATGCCTAACAGACTCACACTTCTGAGCACACTACAGGTGTCTACTGCAACTGTCCATTCAAAACGGGATTTGGCAGCACTGAGCCCCCCCTTGCTCCATCACTGCAATGAATCCTTCCTCAGCCTCACTTCCTCCCTCTTCACTGAGCAAGGATGGTGGTGCCAGGAGCAGCCGCTGAGTGGGAACACAAATTTGATTACCAGCCCAGAGCGTTCCATCCAATCCAGTTATCAAAGAGAGCTCTGCAGCTGGTATTGACAGCACCAAAGCGGAAAGCACTCCCTTCAGAGGGCAGACCTCAGATAATCACATATCTGCCAAAAAAGTATAAATAAATAAAAAAAATAAACCAACTAATCTCTGACTTACAAAAGCAGTGATATGAGTTGAAGTCACAGCTGTGAATGTACTGTATGACCAGAGGTTGCACTCTCACTATCCCTTAAAAAATGGTGTTCCTCTTAATTTTGCGTGTTCAGATCGTGTTAGTTACAGCATCATCTCTTTCCTCCTGTGCCGCTCTGATAGTTTCAGTTGTGGAACCTGCCTTCAATGATGTTTCTTACTTCAGGGAGCATAGAGGAAATAGGCTGTGTCTCTATAAACCAGTAACATAGTCAAAATGAATTACAGAGACGCCTCCCTGCCATTAAAGGTTTGCATGTCTGAAGCATTAATAATAGCAAACTCCTGAAACTCCAAATTCAGCAATACATGAATGAATAAATGAGAATACTGATGCAATGTCTTCATTTTTTTGGTAAATCTATTGAGTCTATATGACTGAGTAAATTCAAAACATCATCAATAATCCAAGCATAATTTCATTGCTCTGTTTACAATTTGTTTACAATCTGTTTACAGAAGCGGTCGAGGGCCATTGCACAGCTTCTGATAAATGTGATAGTGCGCAAGACAGGACCGTACAGAGATGTGTATGTGAGATTACATTTCGGGAAGAATGCAGACTACCAACTGTACAATATCACCTATTGACTTGATATCTACTGTAGCAGTTGCCAAATGTACTGCACTGCTGTGGAGAACAATACAAAGGATTCTTTCATCCAGTAAAAAAATATCCAATAGTCCAAGATAGGATGTCAAGATAGGATAGTGAAGCTCTACAAGGTCAAAGGTCAAACAGTTATAGGACAAGCAGACTGCAAGACCTTTTGAAGTCTTCAGGAAGCCTGAGTCCAGCTGTCAGTTTAAACCTGAGGACGGCTATCAGAAGTGACAGAAGCATTCCCCTGAGACACACAGGACAATTCATTCGCACAGCGATACCAGCGAAAGGCTTTCCCCTTCTCTGACACCTCATGTAAAGTATGCCAGTATAGTGCATTCACCCTTAAAGTGCTGTTAAAATGCAATTCAAAAAGGAGTCCTGATTCTTTGTTGTGCCTCCTTCTAAATTAATGCCAAAATTAGGTCCTGTAGCTGATGAGAGCTGCAAGAATTACTTTTACCTGTATCCTCCTGTTCTTAGCCATTTGGGTAAACCAATGAGCGCATCACTGGACTTAATGTAAAAGTGCTCCTAATTGCAATGTCACATTCTTACTGAATATCACCACATTCCAAATAATTTCACAAAGGACAAGATGCAGATGGACTTCCACTATTTAGATTCTATCCTTAGATCCTCAATGAAACCAAAAAATGCTTTTCCTTCCATTCGAGTAACCAATGTCAAAGAATCTAACCTTTCTTTTTACATATTTTTCTTTTACTTCAGACACTGCTGAGATCGTGATGTGAAAGTATTGCAGAATGTATGACATGATAAGCAAACTGAATCTGGGCTGCAAACATTTAACAAACAGTAAGTAACAGCAGCTGTGAAACACACTGATGAAACAATTAGCGATGGGCATGGGCAACCTAGTCCACAATATAGACAAATGTATTAAGTGTTCACCCATGTATAGGTTCTGATACACGTCACATTCATTCTAAAGAGAATACTCGTCCGGTTCAGTGCTAGAAACTTCACAGGATCGATATTACTCCAGGCAAGGAAAGGTCAGTTCTCCTCAACCATAATGGTTCTAACAAATAAGAGCAAAACCCAAACCTGCACAGAATTAAAAGTGAGGTAAAAACAATATCCCTTTTGACACCTGCAGAGAGAGACATGAATATAAAAGGCCATGTTTGCAAACCTTGGAATTGATTGGAACAAAAGAAAAAATCAATAACCTTCAACTGACTTCATTTAAGGGCTGTGTGACAGGAATTAACTTAGCAGCATCTCCTCTAATGATCCAATCACATGAAATGAAATGTAGCGGTAGCAGAAAATACAGGGGTAGAAATGCAAAAAATATCATGCAGATAAGGAATTATGGCCACAAATTGGCCATATGGCCAAATTAAGAAGGAAATCCAAAACTAGCTGCAGAACATGTCAAAATAATATTGACAACTCATTGATATTATACATGACAGTGCGTGACCCTAGTTGTATAATGCACCAGCCTAAAACAGCTGCTACTTCTTACTAACAAAATAACTCTTTTTAGAGGAGCTCTGTACAACAACATCAAGAATATAGATAATATCCTTTTCATTCAAACATTGCTCTTTCCTGAATGTCATTTTACACTTTCACTGTAAAACAGAAACTAACATCAGCAACTACAGAAAACAAAAAATACACATAACTTTGTTGCAACTTAAACTTGTATGACTTCATCTGACACAGATCTGAATGTAAAGCATTGGATGTGGGACATTGTAGGCAACCCACAGCATGTGCAGATGCTAGGTTTGGGAAAACACTGACTTTCAAATGTTGCCAAAGTCTGTTCAATCATTTGTAAGACAGCAACAGCAGTATTGAATTTTCACCATTGCATCCCACAGTGTGATTAGCGTTATCAAAGTCCCAGCAGATGTTCTCTGAATTTCAATATGTTGAACTAAATAATTCTGGACAGATTACCAAGGGCAACTGTGTCAGGCAAGAAACAGGTTTTTGCACCCACTGTTTGTAATTATTCCTGAACCACCTAATCGAAAACCAGCTCAGGGACTCAATACAATCTGAGGATTATATGACATCCTGGTGCCCTGAAAAAGGATGAGTTTATTTCTATTGATACACTGATACACATACGCAACCCTTATAAGTCTGAGTAACTGCTCAAGTCAACCACAATAAACAAATTTAAATAGCAAAAATGTATCAATTACAAATGATTTATGAGGATGTACACCATTCGTCTCCATGAATATAAGAATAGTGCACTGTTCTGTATTTTACCATATAATTGTCTTGCGAGTAGACCATCTCATTTAAAATAAATGGCTAACTTTCCATGATCCAGTTAAGCCTAATATAACCCAGTAAATGTATTTCAGACAATGAGGAATAATACTGCATTCAAAAGTTTTCACAAATGTGACAGCTACTGTATCAGGGGCAATTCTAGCTCTTGAAAAGAACAGGAGCTAAGTCAAGTTTTCCTGGGGCTTGTCTTTTTTTTTTTTAAGGGAGATCTGCCTTGATAGGTTGGGTAGGTTATATCTACCTTTATAATAAATAAATATTATCAACCCTTCAGACGCCGCAAGTTAAGTTCCACTGTGTTACACAGTCTGTCTGTTGTTTTGCTATAAAACATCTCCTTTTTCAGGGCGAAAAGATTCAGGGCTAGGCAAAATATTCGGGGCTATAGCCCCGAATGATTGGACCTAACGACACCACTGTGCTGTATCCAGCTATACAACACTTTGTGTATCTTCTGTTGAAGTTCTTTAGTGAGTTGGAAAAAACTCAGAACTTCAAGGTAAATATAGTCTGCAGGCATTAGCTGAGTAGTTACATACAAGACTGACTTTTGTAACTTTTGTAACCTCCCTTCCTGCTGAGATCTGTACTCTTACATGTAATGCCCAGCATAAGTGGCTTTTTTCCTCTTTACTCCACATCTGTAGAGAAAGGTGCAGTTTATGTCTTGTTCGATAGCTGCCACATATATTAAATCACCTTGTCTTCTTAAAAGTATAGAGGAAACTGCAGTAGACAAAAGTGTCTGGAGGTTTACAATGCTTTACTAAATGCAGGAATGTTTGGCATACTAATAAGTCGCAAATATGATATAGACAGTATGGAAACAAGATGAATTGATACCAAAATCACTTTTATTTGATGTTACTTTTCCAACTATTAGACATTATAATCTTGACAATATAATCTTGGCAGCTTGCTGAAGGTAAATAAATTATAACCACAAAAATACAAAAGTCGTATCAGTTCTCTTTTTTAAGTGCAAAAATATAATTCATAAATTCAATTTGGGTAAAACACCCATCTCTTTGGTCATTAGTAATGATTTTGTTTCCCATCCCACTGTCTTCCAAAGGAGACTAATGAAGTCTAGGACTTTGAAACAACTTGAAAGAACAGAACTTTTAAACACAGTTTTGATTCATCATAGTTAATAAAAATCATTCAAAGAAAGAGGAGGAATGTCTTTTTTTTTCTTTTCCCCTAGCGCATCACTTGTAGAACACAAGATAGGAGTACATCACAATATATCCAGGGTTACTTGTGGGATTGGGGTCCTGCCCATCATACAAACCGAAGTACAGAATGGAATTGGATCCGCTCATGTCCAGCTGAAAAATAAAGAAACAAATTTTAGAGCTTGTCCAATGGAAACAGCATGAGTTGACAACCTGTTCCTAGACAGCTACAATCCAATAAGGTATGGAACACCTTGTGCACATTATCACTAATACTAAAACTGGTAACTTTGGCAGGAAAAAATAATGACTCTCATTCCTGCACTCCAGGGTTGGTCCTCCCTCCTGCTCTAGAGAAGTGGGCTCAGTGAAGTCTTTTCAAACTGGAGTATAACAGACAACCTAAAGAAATTACTGTGGACTTCTCAAAAATGGGAATTAACTGTGTTTGCATGTGCGTGTGTTTGTATGTGTAGAGGCAGGCATCTGCAATGTCAAGTTAAGTATATACAGTGCTGGCCAAAAGTATTGGCACCCCTGCAATTCTGTCAGATAATGCTCAATTTCTCCCAGAAAATGATTGCAATTACAAATGTTTTGGTAGTAATATCTTCATTTATTTTGCTTGCAATGAAAAAACACAAAAGACAATGAAAAAAAAATTAAATCAATTATCATTTTACACAAAACTCCAAAAATGGACCGGACAAAAGTATTGGCACCCTCAGCCTAATACTTGGTAGCACAACCTTTGGACAAAATAACTGCGAACAACCGCTTCCGGTATCCATCAATGAGTTTCTTACAATGCTCTGCTGGAATTTTAGACCATTCTTCTTTGGCAAACTGCTCCAGCTCCCTGAGATTTGAAGGGTGCCTTCTCCAAACTGCCATTTTCAGATCTCTCCACAAGTGTTCTATGGGATTCAGGTCTGGACTCATTGCTGGCCACTTTAGAAGTCTCCAGTGCTTTCCCTCAAACCATTTTCTAGTGCTTTTTGAAGTGTGCTTTGGGTCATTGTCCTGCTGGAAGACCCATGACCTCTGAGGGAGACCCAGCTTTCTCACACTGGGCCCTACATTACGCTGCAAAATTTGTTGGTAGTCTTCAGACTTCATAATGCCATGCACACGGTCAAGCAGTCCAGTGCCAGAGGCAGCAAAGCAACCCCAAAACATCAGGGAACCTCCGCCATGTTTGACTGTGGGGACCGTGTTCTTTTCTTTGAAGGCCTCGTTTTTTTTCCTGTAAACTCTATGTTGATGCCTTTTCCCAAAAAGCTCTACTTTTGTCTCATCTGACCAGAGAACATTCTTCCAAAATGTTTTTGGCTTTCTCAGGTAAGTTTTAGCAAACTCCAGCCTGGCTTTTTTATGTCTCTGGGTCAGAAGTGGAGTCTTCCTGGGTATCCTACCATAGAGTCCCTTTTCATTCAGACACCGACGGATAGTACGGGTTGACACTGTTGTACCCTCGGACTGCAGGACAGCTTGAACTTGTCTGGATGTTAGTCGAGGTTCTTTATCCACCATCCGCACAATCTTTCGTTGAAATCTCTCGTCAATTTTTCTTTTCCGTCCACATCTAGGGAGGTTAGCCACAGTGCCATGGGCTTTAAACCTATTGATGACACTGCGCACGGTAGACACAGGAACATTCAGGTCTTTGGAGATGGACTTGTAGCCTTGAGATTGCCCATGCTTCCTCACAATTTTGCTTCTCAAGTCCTCAGACAGTTCTTTGGTCTTCTTTCTTTTCTCCATACTCAATGTGGTACACACAAGGACACAGGACAGAGGTTGAGTCAACTTTAATCCATTTTAACTGGCTGCAAGTGTGATTTAGTGATTGCCACCACCTGTTATGTGTCACAGGTAAGTAACAGGTGCTGTTAATTACACAAATTAGAGAAGCATCACATGATTTTTCAAAGGGTGCCAATACTTTTGTCCGGCCCATTTTTGGAGTTTTGTGTAAATTGATACTTGATTTGACTTTTTTTTCTTTCTCTTTTGTGTTTTTTTATTGCAAGCAAAATAAATGAAGATATTACTACCAAAACATTTGTAATTGCAATCATTTTCTGGGAGAAATTGAGCATTATCTGACAGAATTGCAGGGGTGCCAATACTTTTGGCCAGCACTGTACAGTAACAGTCAAAAGTTTGGACACATCTGATTAAGATAGTGGGAAACATGCATTCAAAGACATGTTGCTCTAAAGACTCTAAAGATGCTTAAATGCTTGAAATTTGTTTCTTAGACAAATATGATTAATGAAGTTGATGCCTATGTATGAACCTTAAGTATTTCCAAAATAATAGTTAAAAAATATTTTTTGGCTAAAATATGAATCTAAAATATATTATAGTTTTTGATTTGTTTAACACGTTTTTGGTCACTGCATAATTCCATTTGTGTTATTTCATAGTTTTGCTGTCTTTACTATTATTCTAAAATGTGCAAAATAACAAAAATAAAGAAAAAAATCTTTCTATGAGTAGGTGTGTCTAAACTTTTGACTGGCACTGTAAAACTGTATGCAAGCAATAAAGAACCCCAAAGAGCCTAGGAACACATACATCTACAATCTATACATAAATGTGTACAATCACATCAAATACAACATGGAGAATAATAAATATTAGCATGCATTATTATTTCATATTTGAATCTCTTTCAACCCAATATAACTGTAAACAAATCGTTTTGTCCCCTGCTCATTCATTTAGAAGCTCTTGTCCCTCTTGTTTCAGTGAAGCAATAATTCACACTCCTAAGCAGGAATAAAAATGAGGTACTTTACAATGTCCTAGAAAAAAAACTTTGAGGACATGAATGTTTTTGTTTGTTGTTCATTTACCCATAGTGCTATATTAACTATGCAAATATACAAGGTCGTAAATTCTGGAAGAGTTCAGTAATGATTCACTCCCTCTGCTGCCCAGTTTGGCTAAGAAGCACTGCGGCTTGAGAGCTCTCCCTCTTTAAGATAATTTAATGCAAACACTAAAGCTTGCACCTTATGCTCACGCATCTTTACTACATGGAGCACTGCATGGAGTGTGAGCAATTAAACGCTTGCTTTTGTTTAGCTTGTCCCCCCTAGCAGCTGACATGAAAATGAACATTTTTTTCAAAGACACAAAACAATGCAGAAACACAACATTAAAGATGACTGTGTTCATTACAGGAACAAAAAGGTCTCAATTTAAAAACTAATATGTAATGTTGAGCCTTAGTAAGTTTATGACTGATGGGAGCAGAGCATAAACAGAAAATATTCTGGTATGGTGTTTCAGTTCTAAATTGTCAATCACTGCATCAAAATGACAGACAAACAACAAATAGAAGGTGAGGGGAAGAACAGAACATAAAGCATAGGATTGGTTTACTATTCTCATTGGAGGAGTACTGCTAAAGGTCAGTAACAGGACTGAAACTGGATCACACTGGATCATGTATTATTTAATACGCATTTTCTAACCTTTGCTTAACTCTAGTCGCATAATGACTCGTTGTCTGGTCTTCTGAAATTAAATTTTGATTAATTGAAATGACATTTTCCAGTATTCCTTTAGATCCCTACCATGTAACTTCACTTTTATTGGACTAAGCACTGATCTTGCTGTGCTTCTGCCCATTTCCTTTTCAAGGTGACTCGTGAAATTATTTACAAAAGAATTCAGTTGGAGGAGGAATATTAATTATTAAAATTCAATCATTACCAACTTACTTTAAAGCATAAACTATCCAAGGTGATTTTACCTTGTACTTTGAATGCTCTCAGGATAAAAATACTGAAATATGTCATCAAAACCCAACAGAAAGTGTTTGGTTGACCACAACAAGAATTTGCTTAATGTCCTCTGTGCCTGCACATATTCCTTATGTTTCCATATTCCTTATCCTTTACCATATTCCTTACTTTTATTTCATTTTAGGCTCCAACTACACATACATTTAAAGACAATGCAAACTCCTAATATTTGTTTATTGAACAACCCTAGCAGCTCCTATCAACGTGGATAAACTGCCCAAGAAATATCAGACCCTTCAGCAGATTTCATGCACTAAATGACATTAGGAATTGTATGAGGAAAAAAAACAAAACATCTTTGTTCTGAAAAAGCCCACCAACAGCTGTTGTTCAGCAACACCTTGCATGCTGACTCTGATCTGTATTCACAGAGCATGTTCATATTATTGTGGAGTGTTACGGTAGCAGCTGTAGGTGGTTTATAGCTGAACATATTTGTCATTCATACAGGACAGTCCCATTTTTACGAGTGTCATTCCATTCTCCCAGCAGGCCAGAGATGCGATCCACATACGTACATTAAATTGCAGTCACATACATGCAATTAAACAGGAAGTGTCCCACTGTGCCAGCTAAGGACTACGTATGTTCTACATGGCAGTGATGCTAATAAATATTGTTATACTTTTTGAGTATTATTATATACATTTTTTAAACTGTGATCTGCCATACTGCATTAGGAAATGCAGAATGCAGTGATGACAGAAACCAGCTCTTGCTGGTTGAAAGTGCTGATCCAAGACTTCAAAACACAAAAGTGCAAAGGAATGTAACATTTCAAATGACTCCAGCTGAACCACCCCTTCCCCAAACTTCATCATTTTCTGTTGATAACAGCCTTAATTTTTCACCATGGAAATCACCATTATGCATATATTTTTTAAACAAATTTCCTTCTGTCACAATTTATCCTGAAGGAGACACAGAGATAAAAAACCTCCTGTTTTATGGCACTTTAAAGCAAGAATCTTTGTTAACATGAGGAGGCAGTGGGAACAACTGAGTTATTCATCTGAGCAGTACTCCAATGCACTGACATGACATTTCAATTACATGTATCTGCTCATCAATATGCCTCACTCTGTTTTGGTCACACAAGCAGGCTCTCTGTGTCCACCGGGAAGCCACAGTAGGACAGCACATGTCATGATTACTGTGCTAAGATGTTATGTAACAACATAAAAAGAGCAGAGTAATGCCATTAAACACTACAGTTGCTCTCTCTTTTACTACCTTTTCCTTTCTAAGTCCTGGATCTAATGTTAATTACAACTATTTACAATGTAGAACCTATTTCCACTGAAAATATTGCATTCTTTCTTTCATGAATATCTTTCTCCTTACAAGATTTGTCATTTTGAAATGAGAAATCGAAATATTATTCTTTCTACTGTAAGTGTTTTGTCTCAAGAAAATGTTTTCATGAATTTCAGTTTTATCAAACTGAAAATTTTCTCCTCATAGACTTTTTTCTTTTTCTTGGCTTGCAGAAATATTGGAGCATTAAATGTATACGTGACTTGAATGCTTCACAGACACTACAGACACCAGCACCCTTCAAGATCCTTGAAATTTATTCTAGAAAAACAGATTAAAAAAGCAATAATTAATGGTTGTTGTTGTTGTTGTTGTTATTATTATTATTATAAAAGGAAGATGGAAAGAGAGAAGCCTGGGAGAGATACACAGGAAGAGTGAGAGGAATGAAACTGGAGCGCAGACAGTGTACCATACCTGGCTAGTTATATCAATCCTCCAAGGGTTCACCTGCAACCCATCACACCACCCACCACGCCCATACAGCCAGGTGCCATGCTCATTTGGAACTGCCCCCTCCCAAACCCGCGCTGCACACCCCAGGGCTGTACCTAAAACAATTATTGAGAAAAAATATTGAGGGAGAAAACACAGCGTCTCTCCTAAATGTACAAAATGATCATCATCATCATATTCCAAAACAACCTGTTTGACCAATGTAAGAGAAGGAGACCAAGTGGTCTCCTGCACTTTGGTGCAGCATAATTAACTATTTAACAAATGCAGAAAAGGATGAGAACATAAACATAAAAAGCATGACAAACATCAGTTACATATGCTTTACAGCACATACTAATGATGATGAGCAACTGTAGGAGTAATGTGGACAATGCTGCTACCGCAGTACCAAGAGAAATTACAAACGTGATACAAAGACTGACATCACTCCTTAATATTTTGGAATGAGCCCTTTTGAACACAAACTCCAAAAAATGACCAGTGAAAATAGCTCTCCAATTTGTTTACAAGTTAAAGTAAAAAAACTGATTATTAACTGGAATAATGCATGACTTCTACTTAGATATATTGAATCATGATGCATAATTAATTCTTGGACAGGGCCAGAGATGAAAAGATGAAGCCTCATTTTAGAGATGATCCTTACCAAGGAGGATAGGTATAAGATAGAGGATTCATGCAGGCTAAAACCAGGGCTATCAGCAAAATCACTCTGAACCACAGTGTGATTTTACAAAAAGGACATGTTTTCATCAAATTTTCATTAATGTCATCACATTTAAGTAACAAGATTTTGAAAAGAACAATTTATACTTTCAAGTGAATTTCTAAGGATTTTTCTCATTCCAAAAAAGTCAAACAGTAACAAATTGATATTGAGTGTAAGTACACCGTTTGGATCTCTCTGCAATTATATGTCTTTTTTATATGGATTGCCACAACTATAAGGAAGCTTCAGAAATCCTCTTTAGAACTTGTATGGAGTGAAACTGGAGTTCCTTAGGAAATACTTCCAAGTTTCAGACTACAGGCACAAAGTTATGATTGAGGCCAGATTGCTTAGTCATCAGGTGCATTTTAAGAGCAAAGTACACAACCCCCCCTCCATACTTTCCATAACTTGTTTCTTTCAGTGCATCTGGTTATCATGACACAGCAGGGATACTGGATAAACAATCGATTAGCATCCTGCACACAATTTCAGTCTCTCAGGGTGCTGCACCCACCTTGACAATTATGTATCATGAGAAGGAGTCACAGTGAGGCAGGCAGCAAAAAGGAACATTATCCTTTCATTACTGAATCTGTGTCAGGGGACTGACACTATGTATGCATCAACTAATCCCTCTCCACGTGGCTTTTATCGCATTTTGTGATCGATGTCACCCTCAGTGTACACAACTCTGCAATAAAAATGTCTCCAGGCAACGGCAGGTTATCAGGACAAACAAGTCCCGCATCCTGGGGGCATTAAAAAGCCCAAAGAGAAGCACCTATATGACAACAGCCCATATCTGGTCAGTTATGTGGTGTTAAGCCTCTGTTAATGTATGAGAGCCAATACCTTTTCTAAAGCCAGTGAGGAAATCACTTTGACCCTGTGATCAAATGGAAGACTTTATCTATCATAGGTAGAGGTTGAGCTCTTCATAGAATCGTCATCGAATTCTCAGTTGTATACACAGAAACATAACCATTTATTACTAGCTATTGGAAGGATCAGCGATTCCAGTGCTTTATTTCCTTCTTTGCAAAATGGGTGGCATCTGACATAGACACTGTGTTTGCATGGCTCATGTTGATGCTGTGTTGGAAACGGTGAGTTTCCCATGTTCTCCAATGAAGTACCAAAGTGGTGGAACAGGGGCAGGAGGGCTCTGGCTTAGGTTTCCATCTTCTAAAGGAATGATCATTAGTTTCTGGTTATACAGCCTCTCTCTTTAACTACAGCTCAGCTGAGAGGAAAATGACAGGAGGAAGGCTGTGTGCCCTCATCACAGCAAAGTGAATTCAAAGAGAGCTGTCAGACAGATGGTAAAACTTTTTTCAGGCAAAGATAACAGATGTGTTCATTGAGTTAAAACTGATCTGTTTTCATTTCATCTGTTCGTCATTTTTGAATGCGCTGAAGCAACTGTAATCTTTTCAAAAATGTAAGTACTAAACTGTGTCTTGACAGTTATGATATGTACCGTTTCACAGATTGCATTTCATGTTCCTTTTTATAATGATTTTCTTTTTGTTTCTTTCAAAACAGGTCACACATTCGGATTTTTTAAATATTATCAGTGACTAAAAGCAGAAAAAGCTTCCAAATGTATGCAAATTTAAGTATTCGTTGTCACAAGTAAGCCAGCAACCCCTTCGGAAAGTTGTTTTAATAAGAAAAATGAAGTCCAATGTCACTATAGGACGGGAACATGGTATTCTCAGAGCAATTTCTCCTGATACTAAGAAAAATCTTAATAATAAAAAGAATAAAAGCCATTTACTCATAAGGATACAGCTGGTACGGCCATGCAATGGCTTTCATATGTTACTTTGTTCAAAAATCTCTTAATCAATTAACTCAGTCCAGTGGCTCTACATGTGTCCCACTGCCCAGTGGAAGTCTGACAAACAGCTGCCCCCTGACCTTTTCAAGAAACAGTGAATGTAAATATCCATCACATTGTGCATTAAAGAGGAAAATAAGAAAGGGCCTTGCTCAGGCAGTCCCACTTGCATGGCTGGATCTTTGTATGTATCAACAGGTGGCCATGTTACCCAATGTCTGCTTTTGAATTTCCTCTGTTCTGGGCCTCTATTATCAGACCATTCCATACAAGCATCCAGAGTACTATATTTAATTTCCGGTCCCCATTCAGGAAGCCCCTGACATTCAGGTTAAGTCACCAAAGTCATGTGGTCAGCTGTAGAATGAATGGTGATCCTTACATTTGAACAGAGTGAATGGAAGACCATTTTCCCAGGAAAGGCTGAATTCCTGGTTCCTGAGACTCCTTTTGTACCTATTCCCATTTTGAGAGACTGTAACTAACAAAATTCTGACAGATTTTATACACCTAAAATACCATATTGATCAAATGAAAAAGATACAAGTGTCTCAGCACTCAGTCTAAATATACATACAGATGGAATTCCCCTAAAACTGCTGACAGAGTAAGGAACTTCCGGTTTTAAACAGGACAGGGTATGTTTCCACTGTTTTCAATCCTGACATTTAAGCATATCCCTTCAGTGACTTACGGACACTTTATATTCTGTGCAGCAATACTGGGTATCATGATTTAATGTGAAGCAGGAGAACACTGTGATATGGTTAGAATTTTTTGGAAAATTAAATCCATTAAACAACATCAGATCAGAGTAGTCAGTATTACATTTGATCATTTAACTTATTTATTTAACTTTAACTATTTAACATCTAACTTTAAGTACTGTATGTCACAGCTGCATTCACTGATGCCACCAGCAGTGAAAATGTAAATGTCCATGTAATACAATAGATATCAGGATATGACTGTCTTATTCTGATAGACACAATAAAATTGGCTTGTATATATTTAAAATGCAGTTGTATGTCTCAACTTGTTTCCTCAAAGATACAGCCTATACAAGCCAGCAGCCATCAGAACACATCATTGTGTGTATTTGGAACTGCTACCTGAAACCTTTTTGCCTTTTCAGTTTGTTTTAGCCCTTATTTCTCCGAAATTCTTTTAATAGTTCAAAGAATTCTGAAGCCTTTAAAGCCATGGCATTCCATTTTCTGACTGTTAGAAGTGCTTCCTTCTTTAAAGCCATTGAAAATTTTGTGGAAATGTGTTAATGTTCTTTTGTCTTGTGATCTCACAAAAGTGTTTTGAACTAAGAGATGACAGTTTGGTTACAACAATTAAACACTCTTTGCTTGAATCTGGTGGCTTTTGCATGTTGAACATGCCAAGTGCTGTCTTGGCACTGTCATTATTGCATTTACATGAAACCACAGGCCCAGTCTGACACAGTAGAAATTTCTTTCCAAAATGTCGCCAGTCTCACCTGCAGTGTCAAAGATGCGGGAGTTATTAAAAACACCATTGATCAGGAAGTGATGTGACGTCACGCAGAACTCCCCACAACCATTTTCATCACTTCCGTGTCCAGTGATCACTGCATACACCTCCACCTATGAGCCGAGGAAGACAGAGACATGAAGAATGAATGAGGGACAGAGATTATCAAGACACCTCACTAATTCATTAGGAATATTAAGTTACCAAGCAGCCACCCATCTTTCTCTCTGATGGGTCAACGATTATCATTAATCCTGCCTTGCTGGTCTTTTTGTTACATTATAAAGCATATCTTTCCAACATTTCCACCAGGAGACATTAAAAGAGTGTCCTTTTGGTCTGAAGATTAATGAAAATTGTCAGAATATACTACTGTGTGTGATAGTGACAGATGCCTTCTGACTTACTTCTTTACAGCTATCACAGATGCTGTAAGACGCCAAATCTTTACCAAATCTTTAATCATTAATATACTCAAAAGAGGAAACCGAGAAACAGCTTTTTGAGGTAAAAGAAGCATATATTCAGGTTTCCTTGAATTTTATTATTCTATCCTATTTTATAAAATAAAATAGAATAGAATAAAATGTGGAAAAATGTACAAAATGAGTAAAATGTGAATATCCAGAGATTTCATATTCCATATTAGTAATACTACTTACTTTTTTAGTAGAGGCTGGGACTGTGAACTTTATTGGCTGGTAATGCTTGTTATAGTTCTTGTCAAAAGTTCCACCATTGTACAGTGACATCAGCTTGAATGGGTATAGCTTGTCAGAATGTTGACCTGTTAAATTAAACAGCAGAAATGAACCGATTTATTTAACACCAAAAGGTAAGCAAAAACAGAATTTTACAATAATAATGAAAATACGTCTTCATGACTCACTGAGTGTTTGAGTCAAGCTTATTCTGCTGTATAACCCACGTAGTACACTCACTCTTAATTTTGAAAAATCGCATGGTGTTCTTGCCTTTTGAATAGCTGTGCATCCTTGCAATTCCAACCTCTGAGGTATGCACATACCTCTGTACTCACGGTGCAAACTCTCCTGCACTAGAGGGACCTGACCTTTTTTTAGTGGAGTCGTAATGAAAATGGTTCCCTCTGGAATCATCTGCATACAAAATCCCACATTCTTCTTCCATCACTCCAGCCCATTTACAAACACAATGCCCGTTTTCACTCTGAATAACTAGCCTTGCCTCATTCACAGCACAAACAGAGAAGAGTAAGGTGGAAGAAAAAAGATGTTCTGTTCAAGGTCAAAACAACCTTCTTTGGCTTCCTGAATTTTATTTAAAGAATATATTTCATTTCACTGGATGCCAAACAAAAAACCCACACACACACACACACACACACACACTGAATGGTATGGAAATGAAGCATCAGCATGGATAGAATAGCAAACTGATTTTTACGAGATGAACCTATGAAACCACTTTTAATTGGACTGCATCCATGGAAAGCAAAGTAATGAGTTTAAAGAGCCATCCTAATCTGTAAATCAATGGGGGGTATTACTCCCTCTCTCCCAAGTGAGACTGCCTCTTGCCCTGTTTATCTATTAATCTCTAGGCCAACACTGCTCCCATGATCAAACCGAGCAATTACACCTTGCTCCTCCAGGATGCTGATGGCTACCTGATCCTTCAGTTCTTTCCCACACCACCCCTCACAGAGACATCTAGTGATACATCACTACTGCAGTGGTGCAGAGTACAGTTTAAGCTCCTGCATTCCCCCACGCTAATTTGTCCTGACATAAAGTACTTCTGACATTAAACACCTAAAATAACATTTCATTCTGTATTCATTCACTGAGCCTAATGCACACATTTTAGACACAGACTTAATATAAGGTTTAACACTTTTTATATCTGAACACTTCAACCTTAGAGCACTCACAGCAGAGATTTACTGTAAATATTCTAGTCAGGAACCTTTCTAACAGCAGTGCCCCACTAAGTGAAGCTGAACAAATCTGCTTCTCAACTGCAACACAACTGCAATTAAGCTGTAAATATCTTCACCAAAAATAATGTGATCAATGTCCACAAGTAACAGTAACATATACACAGCATGATATTACTGCACATGTCTCTATCTAGTCTTAAACTGCACACTCACTGAGGATAAATTAAGTTTTTTTTTAACAAATTAATTCCATTCTCTTTTAATTAAGTGCTGTGAACATTATTTTCAAAAGAGAGAACAGAGGTGCATGGTATGCATTAGGTAATTGAAAAAATCTTTTTTTGGTAAAATTGAGGAAGCTTAGGAATTTATCTGTAACATTTATCTTATAGTTTAAACCCCTGAGTACATTATGAATAATTATCTTAGTGTACAAATTTTACAGAAGATGGAATCCAATCACAAATCAATAATGTCACTTTCTGTATTGTAAAATTGATATTCAGTCTTTCTCTGCCAACTAACAATAGCAATACATTGTTCCCTCCTGACAAGTTTGACAATCATTAATTAAACCAGAAATCTCTCAGAATAACTTCAGTTTTAATTTATGAAAAATAGGCCACATAAAGCTCACAATTAATTACACCTTCCCATTATGCTAAACTTAAACCTCAGCTTTAATAAATCTACGTCATTTAAGCAGCGAGGCCTGAGACAACTGTTTTCTCCTCTTTTGTCCCTTCTCATTGTTATTTCAGCGCTGTCACAATATGTACGTCACAATACTGATTATTTCTACTTTTATGCATTTGGAAGTATATTTAAATGTGCAAATACATATACAGAATTACTATCCTAGGATTATTTCACTTTTTGCAAAAACTGAATTTCAAGCCCACGTCCAGAAACATAATCACCACTTGTGAGGCTGAATCTACGGGAAAATAGGATTCAGTTCCCAATGATCCAGGTTACAAAAGGGCTTCCAAGGACTATCTGTATACTATGTGTGAATTATGAAATACCTATTGACATTTCAATACAGTACTTGAGAGCATTTAAATAACATGCAGGCATCCATTTTCCCTCCAACTGTCCAACATTTTGTCCAGGCATCTGTAAAGATTCACATGTGAAACATGTTGCTTTTTATTTCATAAGTTATAATTTGTAATAAAAATTTTCCTCTGACCAGGACCTATTAACAGAAATCAATAAATATATTTGTTTTACAGTTTTTACTACTTAGAAATTAAAATTAAAGCATAAGACATAAGTTGTTGATTCTCTGGACAAAACAAAGTTCATCTTACAAAGAAATGAAACATGAAAAATGATTAAGACTTTTTTTTACACCTTAAAATAACTTTTTGCAAGTAAAAACAAATGTCTACATATTTACGTTCAATTAACACAATTGAACACAATACAAACAAACAAAAACTTATAAGGCACACTGCATTGTCAGTTGCTCTCAAATGCCATTTCTCGGAGTCAACAGATCTCATCATAGGTGACATATGCCCTTCTCAAATAAAGGAAAGTTAAGCATCCAATGTGTGAGGGAATATAAGGGAATCGGTGTGAAAATAACATTGTAATTGTGATAGAAAGGACAGAAAATCTAGTGGTGCAGTTCCCTGTGTCAGCTGAAACAATTCCGCTGTCAAGTTTGATTTGTAGCAGTTCAGACATTTAAAAAAAAGCTTCTCACAAGACAAGAAAGACAGGAGTGTCTCACCCAGGATTCAAAACCACAAATCTCTGTTCTCTCATCTGCACCCATGACTACTCTCACACACATCCTCAGATCCCCAGACACCACAGGATAGGGCATGACTATGAGTTCATCTATTAGTGAGGGTAACACTGAGTCAGACAAAGTGGGGAGAATGTAGGCAATAGGTGCATTATATTCATCACTCAAAGTTAAGGACAAAGCACAGCAGAGAGAATGATCCCCATATGTACTATTTGATCAGGGAAGGAATGGGGTCTCATGGGAAGAGGGACTTATGCTTGTATACTAAATCCTCTGGGGATGTACCTGACTGTGGGTTTGGAAAAGTCAGTCAAGGACACTATAGCAGGAAGAGGAAGATTAATCCAATCCTGACACTCTTACAGGCATACTAATAAGCATTCATAGCCTCCTGCTCACACCATTCATCTCCAGTAACAGCTTCCATGTCATGCCGGTCCGTATTTATAACCAGGCCATGGAATTCACTTACCTCCGCCTAGATAAAGTAAACAACAAGAATCATTATCCAGCTGGGGGAAGTTTTTAGATATATATTTTAATATGCAACCACACAATTTGATGCAACTGGAGTGTGGTATGATAGAATGTCTGCTGAGGTCAAACTCTAATGAAGACACTCCAGAGAAAGTTGTACTAGCTATATCAGGTCTAGCATAGATATGATTCTAAGAATACTGTATGTATTACTGAAAAATTAAGCAGGGTGATTTGGCCTGGATAATTGCACAAGCATAAAGGGCACTCTGAAATAATACGAAGAAATAATTATCACTTGTCAGCTTTACAATTGTCTCATTCCTATTACTGCTTCAGACTAAATGGTGATGGAAATTTGACCAATAAGAGCAGTGAGTTTATGGTTTCAATTTACATTACCATTCTTCATATGGGGGTAGTGTTTCACTTTTTCACTTTTTAACAGAGATGACGAAAACAAACCCCTGTCTGCTGCCCAGCCTGTGCATGTTTTTTAAAAGATGGAGAGGATCTCAACTCCAGATCAACTCAGACTCCCTGTGGAAGAGTACCTGCAGATCAGGGTTTGACTGACTCACGTGAGTGATTGCTGCTGCTGAATCTCAGATTTAAGGATGTCACCCATGGCTTCGCCCAAGGCACTGTCTTCATGGTGAAGGTGCATTTTCCATTGTTCAGCAAGGGCATAAGAGAGGAGACATCAGTCAGCCAGTGCCCAGTGCCCCTGGGAACAAAACATAAGGTGATACCAGTGAATCAGAAAAGTCTTCTACCCATCATGGGATGTTAGTCTGCTCCCCCACCATGGACTGCCACATATTGAACATCCAACACATGTCTGACAGGGCATTATGATTAAGAATGTCAGTCGTATTTTTGAAACTAAAAAAAAAAAAAGTTTTAAAATTCATGTCATGTATTATTGCATTTTGATGAGGGTTTTGTGTGTGTTTCATTGTCTCAGTGCAAATTGGGTTATAATTGGAGTTATATAAAGCAACCTATTGCCACCCGTCATACACTATGTAATTTCCACATTGTGCTTACCATCCCGCCCGGTCACAGAGGCTCATATATGCCACAAATCAGAGGGGAAAAAATACACCATGTGGTAATGAAGGTTTCTACATGACCTCTATCCTGTTTCTACTAACCACAATATGAGTTTTAGTTTCTAAGGACTAGCCATGACCTTCTTTCATAGAAACACGTATTTCCATAAATGTCTCTGATGGAACAGTCCTTGAAGAAAAAAATAAAATGGCTCCAATTACTGATGTTCAGCCTTGTTGCCAAGGTGCAGAGCATTCATTACATTTTCCAGGGTTATTTAACATCACATTGTCTCCATCTGTGCAGCGGGGTGTTTTACCGAAGCAGTTCAGGTTGAGCACCATGCTCAAGGGTACAACCACTTCTTACGGTTAGAGGCACAGCTCCTAAACCGCTGTTTCAGACGCTGAGATCCTTAACGCGGTACTGGTGCAGGGTTTACCTGCGGAATGCAGTTATCCAGCGGCCGAGCTCCATGTTGCAGAGGGGACTGAAATGATCGCAGCACACGAACAGCTGCACGGTGTGGTCCCAGGGGGCACACGTCTCATCCCTCCGGCCCGGACAGGACAAGGATGCGTCCAGCTCCAGCACGTCAAAACTCGTCACGTCTGGCGGAGAAAAGCAATGATCCCAACGGTTCTCACTGAGCAAAGGGAGATTAATATGACATACACAACGAGGTCTGAAAAGACCCAGTCCATCCTGGGTGTTTCACTGCTGCCGTTCTGCCTGTCTAGTATTTAAAAATTGTGAGTCGGTCCATCAGTCAGTGAATGAGCGAGGGACACCGCTTCCTGAAGAAGAAGCCAAAAATTTGAAATGATAAATTTCAATTACCTTTTTCAAATAGTACTGAATTCAAATACTACTGACTTCTACATCTTCCTTTATTTTGATAACAATTAGCATAAATTATTATGCTATCTATCTATTATGCTTTCTATCCAGGCCTACTACTAGCCATACATCATCATCATCATAATCACCACCATCATTATCATAATCACAATCATAACAAATGTTTACAATAACACTCCCGATACAATAATATGGACAGTGATGAGTTTAATACCTGTACGCAGGTTCACAGTAGCAACGGCTCCGCTGTCCCCCTGCATCACCACTTTATCAAACACCGTGACCACCTGCGCAGGGCTGCGCAGTTGTGCCTGCAGCTCCTCTGAAAAATCAAACCTGCAGAAGAGTAACGGTTACATGAAAACCTGCTCAGGCTTACATGGGCTTACAGTTTTTCTCTAAAATAATTTCAGGATTACGTATTTGCCGAGTAAAGCAAATATACATAGTTGACTTTTTTACCTTACCTGTTATATATCTTAATAATATACTTGAAAATTTATGTTTAGTACCTTGCGTAAAATATAACAGTACTGTCCTGTCCAAGCTTTAAACCTATGCATTATGCGCCCTAGATGCAAACTACTAATCCACACTTCTACCACCAACAGAAGAGTGATAACAGTATAGCACATGAAAAAAGATTAACCAGAATGACACTAAGGGAAAAAAAATGAGACGGAAAGTCTTTTGTTCCTCAAGCTCATTCACACGTGTATTTTTATAGAGAACTTCCTGGAGTTCAAAACTCACCCCTGCAAATTAGTTGTGCCCAAAATTTGTAGTGATGTTTAGACAACTTTGATCTGAGCACTTTATAATGACTCCGGTAATTGAGCTCTAAGAATCTATCCATCCCTTAGGCCCCGACCCCCAGGAGATTTACAGCAGCTGTCCACAAAGTCCGCTCAATCTTTCTGCTACATCAGGGAGGGACTGTAAAACAGGTCTGTCAGTCCCCTGGCATTTCACTCTCCTGCTCACCAAAGACACTGCCTCCAGACAAAGGGATCCAGCTCTAGCCCCTGTCTGAGCCTGACTGATCATGTCTAGGGCACAGGAAAATTAAACGACAGGGGTGCCCCATGCACACACCACTTCTGGCAGTCTCTCCATTCAGTTCTCTATCTATGTGGCAGTATTACATCGATTCACTATACCCAGTCTTACTACAAAAACCACCAATTTAAAATTTTTCACAACAACCAGAGAGAACAATAACGGCAGCTCTTGGAGATTTTAGATGATGTTCATCCTTATAACATTTTACAACACAATGCCTGACAGCACACTCTATACCTTATGTGCCAGCAGCTTGGTACTAATTCCTGTGTATGGTTTGCAACAGCTCCTGTGCAATGTCACTGTGTAAACGGAATGTCACTTTATGTAACTCATGTATTTACAGAGGTGGACGTCACAACACTCACCACTGGGCCTGCCAGCTGATGAACCTGAAGGTAGGGTAGAGGAACCACCCCATCTCAGCCAGTGCCCCCTGCTGGTCAATCCCAAAGAAGAAGCTGGGAGCTGGGGTGTACTGGAAGGACACATTCACTGGCTTCATAGCCCTGGGAAGCACAGAGTTGACCTTAGAGGCTGACAGTGTTACTATTAAAATTATTCAAGACCTGAGATCCCTGCCATTCTCAAACATGCTGCATTATACACTGCCTTTAAACACAGCCACATGTGACATACACCACATTTCACCACCCTACACATAACTTTATGCATCACACATAATATCATAGCATTTCATAACCCCTACAAATAAAATCACAAACCACAATTAAACACCCCACACACATCATATAATGCATTTTACAATACGATCCTCTACACACCACAGGGACTAACACAGCTAGACTGTGTAATTTTTGAGGTGTTTCACCTAAAACCAATTAAATGATTGAGTTATATTCTGAATCTATTCATAGCAACTGTGATCAATAAAAAAAGATTTAGGGCATCCTGTGACATTTACATTTTTTCCTATACCGATATCTAGTTTGGAACAGAGCTAAGCTGGCTGCATTGAAACTTGTACAGTTGCTTGTTGTGGGAATGAGAAGGGCAGAGAGGTGACTCATGGGGAAACACTGCCAAGTCTCCCATTACTCTGGGAGGGACCGCTGTGCTGTCATTAGCGAAAGTGGATCACCTCCATCAAAGCTGCTGAAAACAGCACTGCCAACGCTGAATTACATCCAAATATAAAGTGGACTCTGGCATAGTGTTTACAGAGAGATGAGGAAATCTAACGGATCTGTTACACAATATTTCCAACTATGCACTCAAAAAATGATATCATATTTCATCTCAGATGACTGATCACAGAAAGAAAATATGAAATGTTTCATGAGCAGTGTAGCATAGTGATTAAGGAGCAGGACTTGTAAGGGAAAGGTTGCTGGTTCAATCCCAGCTGGGACACTGCTTTGGATAAAAGCGTCTGCTAAATGAATAAATGTAAATTAACAGAGAAGACAGAAGACCGTTGAGCAATATAAGCATTATAGGACAGTTTGCTAGGCAATAAAAAATACGCTTTGCTATCACAGAATACGTTGTGACATGGAAGCACACATTCCTACAAATGCACATTCATTGTGACATCCTCCTGTTGTACAGATGGTACAATAGTAATGGGTGTTTTCCCTGTTTCCTGAACAGCTTCATGTCACAGATATCAAGCTCTGACCCAAAGAGCTGTCGGTCCAACCACGCCAAATAACCCCACCCACTGAACACGTGACCTGTACAGGTGTGAGAGCCTTACAGCAGAGCATGGGCTACAGCGGGCTCCACGTGCACCATGGAGGCGGGGATGCTGAGAAGTGTGTAACACTCCTCTCCTTTGCAGTTCATGTCCTGGATCGGGCTTCCGAGGGGAGCGTACACCAGGACCCCGGCTGCCTTTGAGTCAGCCATGTTCTTCACCTGGAGAGCAAAGGGCAAAGTACTCAGGAAATCACCAGGGTCTCCAAACTAGGTGGTTTTTTTTTCACTTCTTAATTGGCAATCTGAACGCTCTAGTGCTAGCTGATGTGAAACCGTTTCAGTTCCTAATTTTCAGAGGATTGCCACATCACAAGGAGGCATAAACAAAGAGTAATCCTGACAAATGGGGAAAAGAATGCTGCCTGTTACTAGGTGAACGCACTGAAAGATCAGACAAATCTTAAAAGTCTGAACACAGTATAATGAACATTCTGCAAGTGACCTGAAACAACATATGCACGTAATTACATTTTTTCTATGTCTCCATCAAATTTAATGGCTACAACAACAAAAACAATTATAATAGCAATGCTAATTGCAGTTGATATTGTGATGACACTCTCCTGATAGCTGCATTAGCAATTTAAATTCAATTTAGCAATTTAGAGATGAATTCTCTAATGACTTACAATAGGCTCATATTGTATTTACAGCACTTTTATTTTTGTATGTAAAACTGGTGAGGTGAAGGACTGTATTTTCCGTGCATGTCCTTCCATTGACCATGTTTGCATCTTGAATGATGGTATCCCAAAGGCTCACACTAATAAAGTCTCCATCTTGGCTCTGTTGAGTGCTTTCTGTAATGTAGTAACTATTTTTCTTTTATTTCCTATCAAATATTATAATTTCATGGTGGAAATAATTCGAAACCCTAGTGACTAATTTACAAACAAACATCTTTTTGGAAAATGGTGTTTGTGGAATTTAGCAGAGAAACAGATCTGATGTGTTAAATATTCTTCACAGCAGCTTGACTGCATCAGAAATAAATGTTAGTTTTTGATATGTATTAAATATTAACAGCACCCAACTGTAAAATACTGCAAACTAATTTTAATAGGTTTGTGCATTACTGCTGTGGGTTCTATTCACGGCTTCAGTCTCAAAGTCAACATCTATCACAGTTAGACTACAAAAAAAGTGAATGCATATAAACCATATGCATGAACAATGCACAATCCTTGTAAAACCAACAAAATAATATCTGTAACACAAACATGTATGTCTTACTGTCTGCATAATGGTCAATGTAATAATCCTGGTAGAATTTGCAGTGATTATGTAGCTGAGCCACTGGGATAACAAACACCAAAAAAATGCTGTACTGGCCTAGTAACCTCTTTGTTTTCTACTAATGTGTCAGCTTGTTCATAGCAAACGGATGCAAGCATAATAGAAAAGACGTGAATGTGAACATGAACATTGTGAGATAGCAAACATATGAAAAAAAATTTTGGACTGTGATAAATAAAATTCATCAAATAAAATTTTGCTCTGCTGTTGAGCTGGAAAGTACCAGGAGAACCTTCACGCAGGCAGAAGGGATCAGACAGAGATCATGTCAAGGAAAGAGCAAACAAGCTTGTGAAGAACTGCTGTTTTTTTTTTTGTTTGTTTTATCTGGTTATCCTCTTGTGCTTGTACTTAAATTAGTGAATTACATTGTGTTATTTTGTGTTTGTTTGTGGCAATAAATCAGTAAATAAATAAATACAAAAATAAACTGAATATCCAAACTACATATATAAATCATAGAAATAAGGTTGTTGACTACAGGGGCAGAGGTGTGGCAAGTGGACCACAGAACTTACTACGTTATCGTCCTAAAATGTGGTGTGTACCATCATTCTGGTTGCAATCCACTGCTCTAGACTATTGCCAAAATGACAAGCCTAGAGGGGCTGAACATGCTGCTCTAAACATGAAACCGTTTAAATTCTTACTCTCTTTAAACAGACCACGTACACAAAAATATACATACGCTTCTCTATTTTGAGTTGTTTAGTGGAATAGGGACTGCATACCCAATTCTCACACCTCCCCCATTGCCTCAGAATCCCCACATCCTTCCCACTTCTCACACCTCCTCCATCCAGTCGGCATCTCCCTGTTCCCCTGCTGGATGTGTGAGTAAGAACGGGTATACGTCTTACCTTTACGAAATATGAGCAGTTGCCTTCAGACACCCATGCCACTGCAGCAGCAACAGTGGCGGTGGGTTCACATCCATCGCCTGCATAAACCAGACTGTATGACCTCTGATCCCAGTGCCCCATCAGCCAATCGTATCTCGCATCCAGTCGCTTGGCAACAACAGGCATCTCCCATTCTGCGTAACATTAAAGGCTTTTGCAGTTATCAGACAGCTGAGTTCTTTTGTATTACTATTTTACTTATAGTTGCTACCCTGCTGTGAATGCTTGCCATCAGATGAAAATGCTGCAATTTACACCTTTCATGACTTTAATCGCAACACTATGTACCACCTTTCAGACTCAACATCATTCTCTCATTGGAGTCCCATTACGTGGTCTCCCGGGTAAACTAAAAGCTGAATTTCAATGGCACTGATTGCGTTTCAATGTGCTTTTCACTGTGGTTTACTATGATCTATCAAAGAATGCCACTGTGAAGAAAAAAAGGGAGCAGAAAAACAAAAGCATTGAAAACAGAAAAACACCAATACCAAAACCAGTATACGCCAGTCACATTTAACAACTATTTCACATTGTGACATGCTCTCAATAGCACCTGATCAAGAACTCCCCTATTAAATTGTCACTTTGGAGGTAAAAGGAAAAGACAAGTGCAAGAAATAAAGTGATAAATTCACTATGTGTTCAGCACAATCTTCAAAAACAAAACACACTCGCTCACTAATGCACCATCTTTCTATCAAAACTTTTCACGCCGTCAATCAGCTTGTCAAATATGAACTCCAACTAGTCTGGATGAAATAAAATTTACCCAGGCCGCAATAACTCCTAGGCCCTTTTTGTCTGGGTGACAAGACTGGTGAGAGGAGCAGACCTGGCTTGAGTGAACAAAATCAGCCTTACATCACCGGCACGTTGTTTTAATCCCTCCAAACCGAATGTTTCTCTTCAGACAAAGTACTCTCTACTTTCATATTATTTGGATGGTTAGTATTTACATATAACAATAATATGATTAAATAAAAAGAACCTCACTGTTGCACAAGACACTTCAGTGTAGAGAGCTAATTAAATACAATGAAACACTGAGCTTGCTCTTGTCTCTCTCAGCAAAATGTGAATAAACAAACTCTTTTTCTCATGGTAATTAGCATGAGATGACTCACCTCTATTCATCAAAAACACTTCAAAATTTAACCCTGAAGGTATTGCGAGTCAAGATGGCTTCTCTAAAATTTCTGAAAATAATAAAAATTTTCTGAAATATCACACCCCTTCATACAAACCCTGTGGGCTACCTCGAGAAAAAGAAAATGCGCAGTCATATGCAAATATCAAATTCCATGCAGAACGAAAGAATGCTTCTTGAAAATAAAAAGGAACCCAGGACAATAAACACTATTAAAGTTACAGGAGCTTTCTCACCTGTAGATGTGAAAAGAACCTGTGCCAGGCCACAGTTGTGTCCACTGCAGCCCCAAGAGTAAAGCACTGTGGGTATCCAGTTGCCCAGTGCATAGACAGGGACAGGTGAAAAGTGCACTCTGGACAGGATGTCTTTCCCCCTGCATTGGAAAACACAAGCAGCCTCTTAACAGAGTGCCAAGGGCTGTGATCTCAACAATCATCTGTATCTTACCTGACAGTTATCAATGAACACCTATGTCAAGCTGAACATTGAAATAGATTTTCATTAGTTTTCTGGAAGCATTAAAAATATGTACTGTGATTTAGCTCCAGTGCATGTCTTTTCAAAAGAAGTCATTTAGATTTTTGAAAAAAAAAAACAGACATTTGAAATTTGTAAGATATAAAAAAAGGAGTAAAATAAAAACTTCAACGCTACAGAGAATCACTCCTGTGCAGCTGACCATGAATGACTTCAATCTCCCAGAATGGTTACACATGACTAGCTGCTGCAGATGTACAAGAAAAACAAATTCCTTCATGCTGCGCAGATGCACCGACTGATCTTCTCATCTGTGCACCAGTAGGTGCAGTGGGCTCAGCAAACAGGACGGCCATCCAGATGATTTACAGATTAGCAATTCAACACAGCATTGATATAGACAAACAACTTCGCAAACAGTTTTTGTGTTCCCCAGGAGAAATAAAGTACATGAATAATTTATAGCAGATTGCAATAAATCTGAAATTTCAAAAAACACTGTTTACATTGAAAACACTTCCAAATGATTCAGAGCAACAGGGAAGAAAAGGTTATAAACAATGCTGTCAGTAGGAACCCTGCCTACTGTGATAAAAATAATCTTAGATGCGTTGTGCTTACCACAATGAAATGCAATGTTTCTGCCTCAATGATATTTTTTAAGAATTGATTTTTTTTCCATACAGCATGATAACATGCACGTGTGTACACATCTGGGACTGTTCATCGGACCACTACACGCACAATTTTCAGCCTCAGGCTATATTTGGTCAGATAATCTACTTCTGGTTAATACCTACAAAAGCATTGCACAATGACAAATCAACATCAGTGCCACCTGCCAGTGCTGCCAGACTGTGCTACTGAGACAACCCAAGCATGTAGACACTAACATTTGACTTTGGTATGACTGCTAGTGTGCACTAAATGTAATGTGGTTATCTTTATTCCCTTCTGGGGGCGTGTTGTATGTGAATGTTGTATACTAAGTTGGTATGTTTCGCTTCCTGCTTGTAATGTATTTTAATCTTCGAATGTGCTTCCTGCCCAGGGTCTACAGATGCAAACTAGCTACATAGCTAAGTGGTGCAACTGGTGCAACTAATGTGTTATCCATGGTCCCTGTTAAACTAATAAATTAGACTAAACAGCAACCAGGCCCACTCAGATCACCCACTAGCCATGACACCTGCTCTACTCTATGGAGTTTAAGGGGCTGCTCAAGTGGAATATGACTCTGCTCCCCTGTAGAAAACCAAACTGCTGTTCTCATAGTCCCTCCCTTAACTCCCAAACAAAGCAGTGAGGAGACAGTCTGTTCAAATAAGCAGCGCTGAACAATTGATAACTTCCTCTGAGAGGCTCCTCCACATCAGTGCCCAGTTCTGGTCACTTCAAGGTACCAAAGGTGGACATGATCTTCCTTCACAGAGCTGCAGCATGTCCTCTGGGAAGGCTGGACAGTGGACCCACATTTTATCATCTCCAAGTGGGCAGGTACTAAGCCTCAGCCGGTTACATGCCAACTTTCACAAAGTGCCAGTGTGCCTCCCTCTTAATGTCTCGACAAAGCAATGTGCTTCAGCTTACCACAAATATCCTGTTAAATTAAGGGGGACCATTATGGGTAAAACGAATGATAATATTTGGTTCCCACTGACATTTTAGGAAGGAGGGGGATGTTTACCCACCATATTTTCCATGCAACTGTGTTTCCCCCCCGACTGGTTCTTTGTTCCTTTTGTCATATGAATCATTTATGTTTTTTTATTATTTTCTCTTTTTTTTCATTTAAATTGTTGTTTTTCATCCCTGTGGGACTCATGGCAGCTGTATCCTACATGAGGCCTGAAATGTGCCTCTCTCAGAGAGGGTGCTACTGGGGACTGCAAACCACCACAGACTTGTGCTCGGAGGTGCCTGTATCAGGGTGGGGCACAATGTGCGATGGTAAGGGATACCTGAAGACTACTCAATGCTGAACCCCCAGTTCCCCTTACAACCCCAACAGACTCAGGTGGTGGAGCTTGGAGCCTGTTTTTCTGTGATGAAAAAAGTTAAAAAAAAAAATGCCTTGTCCTTTTGGTGAAGGAAATCCACTGGCCTATTTAGGATGCATGGCATATCTCGCTTGCAAACACAGGTTTTCTTTCACTTGGAGACCTTAGAAGGTTACTCAATGAACCTTAAAGTTTACTTAACAATTTACTACACTACAATCTGAATAATAAAAACAAAATAACTCACAACTTGGAACTATTATCGCCAACCTGACTTTTGGCCATTCACTGTATCTTTTTTTTTTATATATAAGGGCTGTCGGGGGGATTTAACATAATTGTGCGTGCACGTGTACTACCTAGCGAAATAGAAAGATTACCTATAGATTACACATAGAAATATAAAGATAATTACCTGTACGTGGCCATGCGTTGGATTTGCTCTCTCATCCACAGTGCATCACGCGCAGCCGTATCGTCAAAAGATAGGAAAAGAACATGAGCGCTTTCAGGGAGGTACTGGATGAAGTCTGTCAGTGAGGATTGGGAGGTCCATAAACATTCCAAGAAGGCTGACTTGTTCGTAAACGCGTGCACTATCAATGAAAAATTTAGTCCTGAGGGTGGTGGATACACAAATTCCCCGTCCAGTGTTCTAACTTGGAAGGCTGGCGCGCCGTCACCGGGCTCAAACCCCTCCACGGCATTTTGATAGAAATTTCTGCGAGATCTGAAATTAATTATTTTCTCTTTGTTTCCAATAAAGTTGAATGAAGACGAATCCTGGTCTTTTGTGTAATCTAAAGTTACCATGTTTAATTTTCCTCCGCCTGCCCTTGCACTTGTCTCAGCTGGAAACGCAGTTTTAACAAGAATGCAAAACATCACGGACATAATCTGCAACCAAATCATGTTTACCTTACAGCGAACCGGCTGTTTTAAGGAACAAACACCATTAGCCAGACTGGCTAGCCAGATAGTGTATCTGACTACTATCAGTAGTCTAGCTAGCTTACTAAATAAGTACGTGCACCACCACAAGGCCTCCCACCCAGATTGCCAACTTTATAAAACACTGACATCTATTAAACGAAGAAAGCAAATGGAAAAAGAGACAAGGAAGTAGGCAGAACACTTCTTCTTTCGCTTTACTTTTAATTATTAAACCGTGTAAAATCCCTACACGAGTTTCTACGGTGGCTCTCCGCAGCCAAAACTAATAAAGATCACGCTCGTAGGAATTAATAGATGTATTACTGTGCGCTACATGCACTTTACCGGTCCCGTGTTGATGGTACCCATAAGGCCAACGGGATGGTTGCTGCAGGAGAATGAAAGAGTTAGTGTATGGTTATCTCCATTAGTTAAACAATGCAAAGCGTTCGCTCCTCCATGCGACCTTATATGTAGCGGAGGAATGCACAGACTTAACATTCCGAGCAAAAATTGCTATCACACAACTTTAAAACGCTTTTAATAAGAAATAAAGATTTTGCTGGTGTTACTTTCAGTCACCGATTCTACTAACATATCTACACATTCATGACCAACTGTACATTTATGACCACTTTCAGTCGTTCAAATCTACTGCACGTTCGATACAAGTTAGGTTTTCGTGCGTCACTATTTCTGAGACGTGCTGGACATTACAATGACACTAATAACACTGTTCAAGAGGACGCCACGGCGATATTGTAACGAAATATCGACCAAGGTGGTGTTAGTCGTCTTATGCCCCCCCCCCCCCCCCCCCCCCCCCCGGCGTTAACACCTCCCAGTCTCTTGCTATAAAACGTGGCGCGTGTTCAAGTGCGCCCGCAGAGACGCACCAGTAGCAAACTGGAAACACTAGGGTGATGCACCGATTTTTTGGAGGGAAAGGATTTTTAATCTTATAAACGCTTGGAACTGGTCATATAGGAAGGGCATTTTTCTTGCAGGCTTATCAGTGACGTCCCCCTGAAGTCAAAACAATTGCCCAAATATATCTCATTTTTGACAACCATTCAAGGGGTTGGCACTTATTTTTTCTTCTTTTTATATTGCACACTTGGCACAGTGGCGAGCCTCTGTTTGGAGGAATTTAAAGAGTTTAAAAGAGAGTTGCACGCAATCTAGGCTTCACCATGAAATTACTGCTATCTGTCATCATACTTTGTGTCTCTTTAGCTGAAATCTTATGCGAAGAAGTGGGTCCCAGTGAGGATCTAAATCACTGGACAAACAGTATTCAGACACAGGTACGTGAAATATAATTTCTGTACGTTCTGTGCAATAAGTAACATGCTAAAATTTTTCTTTGCGCACATTTTGCCTGTACAATACTTATTGTTTTTAAAGGTTTAATTCATTCGAAATATGATATTCTGGAAAAAGTGGAAGAAAAGATGAACTGGTGATATCGGTAATTTAATTAGTCAGTTACTCCCCCTAGTTATTGTATTACAGCTGTATTTTATTTCATATAGTCCCCTTTCCTTGTATTTTTCAAAGCGCACGGACACAAGTGTCATATTGAGCCTTTATGTTGCTATTATTTTATTTTTTATCCTCATGGAGGATGGAAAATACTTTTCGTCTGTACTACAACAGTCTGTCCCCAGTTTGAACTGGACAAAACAGACTTCTACCAGATAAAAGTGTTGTGGCAACACGTGAAATAATAGAACCGTTAAATGGGTGACGGGCATTCCATTCCATGGAAACAAAAACCCTAATTCTTAAGTGTTTCATATATTTGAAATGATAGTGCCATAAATTGTTGTATAGAGAGATTTAATCTAATACTATTAACCATCGAAATAAAAAATGTTAAAGGGAAAAGGGATCCATGTTTAATTACATCCACGATTTAAATTAAATGTTCCCCATTGTGTCCAACGATGTATCAAGCTATCATTGATTATTACCCTCCTCCAAATGTGGCGCAGGCTTAAAATGTGACATTGCGGGTTGGCCAGCAATCAAACTAAACATCCTTTATAATGCTAGTGTAGTTTTTAATTGTGTACATTAGCCACGATCGCACTCGGTGGTTGCAGTCCCCGAAAAGCAGATTGATTGGTGAAACATTACATTACCTTATTGCCATTTAGCTAATATCTAATATTGTGAGTTGCACGAAAAGTTGCACAGGACTCCACTACATTTGAAAAAGAGTCAGTGCCAAATATGTGCTGAGATGGCAGATGCGTTGCTATCAACATGTAAGTGCAACACAATATACATGACAGATTGACGCATAACCCTGAAGGACACTTCAACCATAAATGCAAGTAAGGGGAACGAAAGATCACAGGCGAGGCAAGGGGGAGGGAAGCAGGGGGCTGAGGTGTAGCTGAGTACCAAATCTACATGGTGTATTTAATGGTAAGAGTAAAAGATCATTTTAGATATGAGTTAAGTAACAGATTCACAACATTCTTGCTGAAACCGTTTGGCTTTAATAGTGTTATAATATTGTTTTTGATTATGACGATACTGATTATCAGAATTTCTGTGAAATTGGGAAGCATACAAATCTTCGTTTCTAGCAAATGAACTCTTTCTTTATGCTTTGTTGAATTCTAACGCCCTCTCACAGGACCAGTGGTTGGTGTCTGATCCGTTATCCGATGTCCTGAGGAGAATCACTAGGAAACCTCGCCCTCGTCAGTTTTTCGGTCTAATGGGAAAGCGTTCGTCTGGTAAGATCCTTTCTGTGACGCACAATTTGAATACATCCTGTATTCGCAACTGTTCACTTTTTATTTCACCTCTCCTCCGAAGGATGCAAAATAATTTTTTTCATTGACATTTTCTGTTAGCTGTAGACCTTAGCTTTGATTTAACCCAGAATACAGTTGCAATAATCGTTTGTGGAGCCAACAGTTGAAATTGGTTTCAATGAATGATTATGAGCTACACTTGAAAAAGAATTGATACTGAAATTCCCAAGAATGAAAGGATGTTTGAAATCCAAAAGAGTGCTTAACAGCCATTAATTAGGCCTGATTGAAGAATAAACTATACACACTTCGTCAAAGTTCTACAAATGTCTAACTCATTTAATCTTTATTTTCTTGTCCTTCTCCCAATAGCAAGTGCACAGATAACTCGCAAAAGTAAGTCTCTAAGAATTTCAATGTCACAATAAAATGCATCATCAAAAATGCTTGTTGTAACTACAGTTTAATGTTTAATTTGGAATAAGTGGCAATCTGTAGGAGCAATTTGATTCTTCTTTCCTATGAAATAAATTTCATGTGGATGAAGACAGATTATTATCTATATTATAACCTGCGTAACAGCAAGAAACAGGGGAACTACATAACAGGGAAAAAGCCTGCAGAACATGGTGTTATGACAAAGAGACTGGTTTTGGCTGTCTCCAGCCACTTCTTGAGGTCAGACTTGCTAGAAGTGCTGTTCAAATGTTCATGAAACAGGACAACAGTCAGGCCACAGACCAGGGAAGGTTTTAGCTATTGAAAAGATACGGGGCTAAGTTAAGTTTGCCTGGGGCTTGTCTTTTTTTTTAAGGGAGATCAGCATCGGTAGGTTGGGGAGGTTATATCTATCTACCTATTATAGTAAATAAATATTATCACACCTTTGGACACTGCAAGTCAAGTTCTGCTCTGTTACACAGTCTGTCTGTTATTTTGCTATAAACACCTCCTTTTTCAGGGCAAAAATATTCGGGGCTAGGCTTAAAATATTCGGGGCTATAGCCCCGAATGATCAGACCTAACAACACCATTGCCACAGACCATGACCTGATCTTTAGATGTACAAATAAAGAGAAGCAGAAGGATCTAAACCATATGCTGGAATTCACTGGAATTAATTCCTTGTGTAACAGGAATGTCAAACGTAAAACCTGACTTTTGCTCCACCTTCTGCTCTGCATGTATTTTGCAATATGCTCAAACAATTTACCACAATATGTTTTAGGAAAAGCACCAGTATGCAACTAACAGATTAGATGGAGTAGTTAAGCAAGCCTAATTTGAACAAAATGTACTGTACACACTGGTCCTCAATATAAAGCTCTAATGGATAAATCTCCATTGCAAAGACATTGTCAGTCACAGTTGTAACATTATAGTAGTTGATTGCCTTCCCCTGAGGAGGAAATAATATTCTGTAGATGTAGCAAAATTCAGAAGTGTGAGAGAGCATGTGAATGACTGCTCTAGAAGGGGATGTCACTGCCTAGAGCCGCAGTAAGCACAAGATTACTTCTTTTAAGTGGAGACCTTGGGCTGTAGCCTTGTGAGAAAATCGTAGCTCTTATTGTACCATAAAAATATTGAGGGCCTTGATTTAAAACCTGCTGCAGACCTTCCTCAGATAATGATATTGAGAGAACCAGGGTCTGCTGACAGATTTCAGATGAAGCTGGTGAGGGTGTGTGTTCAGAAACGTGAATGAGCACATGAATTTTGTCTTCAGAAGGTGGGGGACCTTAGTCTTTTACTTGGCAAATTTATTGTGTTCATTGTTTTGCGGTGGTTCTAAACTCACAGGAGATTTACCCACACTGAAAGAGCAGAACTGGCCACAGTGCTTCTCAGGCAACATGAGGGAGATTTATTTATTATCTGTTTTCTATGGATGTTACCTAAATAATACCAAGGGAAAAGGTCTGGTTGGGCACGCCAATTTATAAATCATTTAAGGGCTGCTTACTTGGTAGTTGCTCAATGCATTCAACTGAACACTGTCATTTCAAAAAGTAACAGAAAATGTCTTAGTTCCAATTCAATATACCTGCCTGTTAAATGCTAATTCTAAAATTAATGAATATATTTTTACACAATGGCCCTTGGCACTCCTTAACAAACAGAGCCTTCAGAATTTCTTACTAATAGTGTTACATTTGGATATACTGTCCACCTAATAAAATGTTTCCATGGCCATGACAAGGATAGATAGATAAAGTTGTTGCTTAGAGAAATGACTGGTGAAAAAAAACATACCACTGCATCTCTCATGTAACTGCCAGGGTCACTGTTTGGAGATTTGCAGTATTGTATCTCATTACTGTAATGGACAGGATTGTCAGACTATGATGTCACCATGTCCCATGGGTCAGGAGTATTTAAAACCAATCCCCAGCACAATGTCTTATGTTGACAGCAGAAAACATATGTGAACCCCTGCTGGGCAGAGTGACAAGGACAGAATAATAAAACACATAATGTCTGTGGAAGGTATGTGTCTTTTGACACCTACCATATTCACACATTCCAGTCCTAGATCACCTGTACAAAATTGATCTATTATCATAAAATTCAGTCACTGGAAGGTTTTGGCATTATAATGGCTCATATTCACTTGTGGCCCATAACGCCCATAAAAGTGTGAATTGCAATATTTTGGGATTCTACAGTTTCTGTGTGACCTACTGCTAAATATCCATATAATATTTTTCAGCATACATAAAAATGTATAAAAAATATTACTGATTGTTTGCTGGGCTAGTTCTTTTATAAAGCAAGAGGCTATGGTGGACAAAATTATTACCAAATCAAAGCGATATAATTAGCTACTACTCTGCATGAAAATCCCACCTGCTCTTCATTTTGCATCTAGTGGTAAATTAATCCTGAAGATGAAGACTGATGAATATGTCTTGAAAATTAAGTTCTTTTTCACATGAAAATGTTCATCAACAAAAGGAAGGGCACCCAGCAGCTTTCATTGAAATATGATTGTCACCACCTAACGTGGAACACAATGAACTTAATGAACACAATGAATAAGGTACTGCTGGACATCAACCTTTACACTGATTTTGTCCTAGGACAACCCCCCCCCCCCCCAACATGCAGTGACTACATCCAACACCTTATGATAGTACTTGCTTAGATCAAATATATATTTGAGGCATCAAATATGTAGTGGGAATATAGAATAATACATCAATACTGTGTACTGTGTACCCTTACAAATATCCAAGTTTGCAGAACCTTCTCAGGCTTGTAACATTTTTTGGAATTGTAAAGACGAGTAGATGAGTGCTCCCTTTGTATAATTAACATGGATTACCTCAGACACATGCTCTAAATTGGCCTTTTTTCTTTGTTTGAAATGTAATTTAAGTATTATAGCAGTGACAGAGAACAGTGTTTATAGCAGCTACAGAACTACACCTTACCACCACAGAGTAGGTAGCACATCTATATGTGGCTGGTGTATTTGCCTGGTTCTGTAGCAATTTGTAGCAGCATTTTATCAGGTAGACATCCTGTGATTGACAGGTGAACCTGAAAATACTATTACACCCTTTATAGAAATAATCTGTTGGGCACTATTACTTTTGTTGTTAGGATTACCAAAAGCCAGCTTAGCTCAGACATTGGTGTAGCTGAGATATAGATAAATTTATCATTGTGCAGGTTTTCAAAGCAAGGGTTTATGGCAAAGCGCTTTAGGTCCTCAGTACCCAAAATGAATCTGGTCTCTAAATCAAACAAGTAGTTAAGACTACAGAACAGGTGAGATGGCTTCAGATAAAAGACACCTGAAGCTGCACTCATTGCTTTACCTTAAATTGATCATTTAACATCCATTTTCAACTTGAAATCTGACATGAGCTTGAGGTTGACTGGGAAATAGTCAATAAATATATGAACACAAGTGCTAGGTTAAGTGGTAGCTCTAAACATACGACAGATCAGTAATCCTTTGAGGCAGATTTAAAAATGGTTCACACATCCAGCTAAGCTCTTCCTTGGGTTTAGTTTCCTTATACAACTGTCCAATGTGACTTTGAAGTCAAGCCAAGATCTGTGATTGAATTAAACATACACTTTAGGGACCAGAAATACTTTTCACTGATACACCATTTCACCATTAAATCATTCCGGTGAATGATCACTCCTGTTAGCAAATCTCAGTCTGATTCTCTCAATGACCTGTTTTCCAGGGCAAAAACTCAACTCTTTTGTGGGACTGATGGGGAAAAGAAGTCAGGAGGTACCAGGTGAGTGACATTGTGTTTTGCCTCAGTCCTCCTTATGCGTAACTTGAAGACTACTGTTCCTTAATAATAATTGCTAAAGTTAACTCCAGTCATTGAACATACATGTCTATATGTACATTTAATTTTTTATTCATATTTTCTCACCTTGTGGAAGTTCAAATCAATCCATGCAAATCTCTAGCTATCCAGTTTTCTTTTGCTGAAATTCATCTGCACTTGTTTGTCTTAAAATTACTTAGGCAGGTATGCCAAAGTTACAAGTATGTCTTGACTCTCAACTTTTGCCCTCTAGGTATTGCTTTCATTTTTTTATATAAGATGTGAATGGATGTTCATTGCTTTCAGCTATCCATCTGTTCAGCATGATCTTGTGAAATGTAATAGCATGCAGCTTTACAGATCTGCATCAAGGGGTCACCAAAAACCATTCTAAAATATCTCTTGGAAATGATGTTGTTGTTATTATTATTATTCTTTCAGATATGTATGAATGGAGCACAATACAGAACTATGATCAACAGCATTAAAAGAAGCATTCCATCCAAAGTCCTTAGTGTGGGAAAGGAGCAAATGTGAAATCAGTGTTGTATATCTCTTTTTCAAATGAAGTTGTGTTAATAAATGTTTGCTGTCTCAGAATATCATCTGTCATAATACAAATTATGAAAAAAAATGTTACTGACCATCTTGCATAGCTGTACCATTTGATTTGAAAAATGTACATTCCAAATTCACTGTATAATGCTTAATTCCTGTTTTTTACCATGATAAATTGTATGGTAGTTATATACATTCTCAGACAAAGGTACTGTTACAACATGTTTTGTGAGAATGTACTGTGACCATTCACCAAGGTTATTTGGTATGACACTGCTAACAAAATTGTATTCTGGTTTGTGATTGTGACCCTTTGTATTAAATCATTTTTCATTTGAATTGAAATTTCTCTGTGCTTGTTAGTGCGTGACCATATCATATTTACTACAGCATGGAATTGTGTGAATGTTACCAAAAAAGTTTAAAAATGTGATTTTTTATGCCTTTTTGCTGAAAACTAGGAGAATTAAAAGAAATTAAGCAGCTAGTAGATCAAGCAGTCAGGAGTGGAATGGTATCTCTGTGATTGCCCATGTGTGATCTGAGTGTAAACAGAACATCTGAAAAGGCATCATGGTCACAATGAAACAAAGTGAAATCATTGCCTTTGGAACAAGAATGGAATCATCACACTTTAGGAGCAGTATTCCGTTTCCTGTATGAATTTACATATCACACCAACAAAGGCACGCAGAGAAAATTTTGTCTGCAACAATGAATTTATGTTACTACGTTATTGATGTATTTATTATATATTTATTGTTCCATTATGTTTCTACACCAGAGTTGAGTTGCATGCATAATATGGGAACAGTGCTGATGTGCTAGGCCATTTATGGATTTCTAACTTGGAATGGTAGAAATTCCAGCAGCATAGCAAAAAGCACCAAGCTGGGCACAGGGGGGAAATATCACATGGGCATGATGTAAAAGAACTACAGTGATATGTGACTAAAGCTATTTTTGAAACCATAATTACACTTTGGCGTAGTATGCATGGCCAGAGTTTGGGGAGATTCAAACGCAGAGTAGACAGAAAAGGGACATCAGCCGAGAGTAATGTGTGGGATGGAGGACTCTACAGGGAACTTTGGTTGTTCCACAGGAAGCGGACATCCTCTCAGGAGAATGATCCTGCTAAATTAGATCAAAAATCTTCATTACTCCAGACTAATCTCTGTAATTATCAATGAGACTGACGGCCAAGAACAAGTAGAACGGAAGACAGGGAAGCGGTCCCATTGTCATTCCGAGTGACTGCTGTGGAAGCTATGGCTGGAGGCAAGGTTATGGAGAGCAGTTTCTCTGCTGTAGTGTGGAGGTGATGGACAGGGTGACAGAGGGGCGTAATTTCAGGCATGACATGATAGGAATTATATATATAAATTATAACAGGTACCTGGAGTTGTTAACTGTCTAGCAAGTAGCTCCATGCATGTTGCTATTTTACAGGAACTATAAGATAATAGCACCACCTCATGGAGAAACCCATTATGGGAGGATTATTTTTGCACAATATAATGTTTCCATGGGCCATGGGATATCCATTCTACATTTACATTTACATTTATTAATTTGGCAGATGCTTTTATCCAAAGCGACTTACAAGTGAGGTACAATACAACAACAACTATTCTAACTAAAAAGGCTGAATCACTGGCGATGGTCCTAACAATTTTGTGAATTTTACCTAACATTAACTAAAGATTTTCTTCAAATGAATATAGGTCACCTGCTGAAAATCATCAATTACAATAATTCGTTTATAACAAACGTACTGAAACATTTTAGTCGTACTATTTTCACAAATATAGCATTAGTTACTGATTTATCATTTATTAAATCAAAACTTGAAAATGGGAAGAGATGTTTCAAGGAACAGAGTGAATCCAAATGCAGAGAGGAGTCCAGCCTTAGGTCGGTTAAAAAAACCTCCCTTTCCAGGAAACTTGCAGAATACAAACGACTTAGGCAAAAGCACGCATACATGTACACGTAGACGCATACATACACTCGCGCGCACGCACGCACAAACACGAAGGAATTATAACGCCATCTGGTGGCAAACCCAATAAACAGCAGCTGCATTTCTAAGTACTAAAGTAATGTATGAGTAGCGTATAAGCTCTATGCTATTTAAGATAAAAAAGCTCTTAATGATCATTGTTATCAATAAGTCAAACAATATTATTATTATTATTATTATTATTATTATTATTATTATTATTAGTAGTAGTAGTAGTAGTAGTAGTAGTCGTAGTAGTATCATTTGCTATATTATGATAACAGGTTACACTGTCCTCTGCATTATATTACAGGAGAGTCGAGCAGTCAATGGGACGCTCTGGGTGTGTCAGAGTTGCGCCCAAAGAGATCTGAGAACAGAATGAACAGCTGTTCATTCTCTTGAGAAGGTGTGGGAGGAGGAAGAACTGTATCAGTTATAGCTGGGGTGTTTTTTGTTTGTTTGTTTGTTTTTTTAGTGTTTTTCAGTTTTTTTTTTTTAATATTGATAGTTGTTGCTAGTGTCAGGAGACTCTGATGTTAATGACATAGCCCGCTACCTATACATTCTAGTATTAAATTTTTACACAAACCAAACTATCCTTTAACGGTATTATTATTATTATTATTATTATTATTATTATTATTATTATTACGCTTCATTTACTTAATTTGGTTACTGTAATGGAATTTATCTTTTCATATGTTGGTATTTCTTTTTCTGTTTTGTTACATGTTTTCTTTGAATCTGTCCACGTCAAAAACCCGTCAGCGAGTCGGTCATCTGGACCTTTTTTCTAAGGCTAAGGCAGGCCAATTGAAAGTACCTTGGTGACGTAATGCTAGTGCCATAGCAACTGCCGGAGCGCAAATGCCCTGTGCGTTTCGATCATATTAGTGCTGTGGACTTCTCGGAGCTGCACGCTTGCAGTCAGACAGGCAGTTCGCTAGCAGGCTACTTAACGCAGAAATGTCTCTGTAGGCTTTCTTTTGTGTGACATTAAATCTCCCGTGGTCACCATATATTTAAACTATATTAGCGAGCTGGCAAGTTAGCCAGCTAACCTTTAGCTAGCTACCTAGTCAGCTTTTTAGCTAGCTAAAGCCAACAATAGTCGTATACACATTTAGGCTTAACGCTGTCTAAGCTTCAGACAGAAGAAGGTTGTGATCATTCTCTACGAGCAAGTGAAAGGAATGCTTGAATCAATCAAAGTAACCGGTACGTATAGACTGTTGGAAATAGTCATATCACTTTTTATGTCTGTATTTGCATTTCCTTATTTTTGAATATCTAAAAGTAAGGAGACAAACGTAGCTAGCTCGTTAGCTCTATAGTTCAAGCTAGCTGCATACATCTTATGCTAGCAGACTAGCTAGATAGGCAAGCCTTGCTATGGGCGAGATTTCCTGGTTGGCGTGATTGTTCTTTAAAAGCAACCATGGCTACCCAGATGGCTAGCTGGGTGTATAATTAATTTGAATTTTGATATAGACATGTTAATGCTTTACTTCTGTCCTTTTCAATTCAGTGATTTCTTTAGATATAGACTGTTTGGACTAAAGTGTTACTTTAGTTTCTTCTTCAGTTGTAACAGTGGTGTTTGTATAAATTAGCAATGATCGTTTGATTATCTCAGGAACATCCAAAAATGTATTTGCTCCAAAATCAGGGTTGCGTCGGTATCATAAAATAAAACTAATAGATGGCTGTATCTGCCTCACAATATCTACCGCAGAAATTGTTGATGAATGGAAATTGATGCATTGTTTAATTCATGTAATTCAAATTGGAATCATAAGAAACAATAAATTCAATATTATTTTAACGATATTTTTCAAATAGTCCAGGCAGCAACAACAGATTATGATACTGTAGCTGATTTAATGTTAAACCTCAAGATGAATGTGGTTGGTATGATGTAACGCCAAAGCCAGTGCATTTTGCTGTCGGTCTTTTTCGCTCACATCCCTCCCTTCAATGCAGTGAGGCTGAATGGTATGATGACGCTCAAGGCTATTGGCTCTGTATGTATCTATGTATGTATGGATGTCTGCATATAATCACCCAGAATCACTGATCACTCCACTTCACCCTTCCTCTGTAAGTGAAATATAAGAGTAGTCTAGGTCCTAGCTCCATTAGATCATCATTATTCACTCAGTATGATGGGACACTGGGATGCATGTCAACCTTGTAACCTTTTACTTAACACTGTTTTTCATCTTCTGCCGATTTACTGTAATTATGACTGTTGCGTACCTATTTAATTGCTGTAATTGCTGCTTTCATGATATGTATTCAGTGCATTGTGTCATATTAGCCTTAGCTATTATTATTGTTGTACTTATTTTTTGAAAATTATTATGTGTGTTTGTGAGTGTGCTTGTGTTTTCTTGACTTTATGACTTTATGTCATTTGTATGTTACATCTCTGGATGATGTCAACAATTTAGTGAGATTGTTCTATTTTCTGTCAGCTCAATACTCTAAAAGGAACTCGGTTTGTACATTTCCTCAAAGAACTGTTTGATAAATAACTTGCTTAGCTTAATTTATGCTTCAAAAATGAGACATAAGCCCAGCCTCAAAGTGAAGCTTGCCACACGGATCAAGTTATTTTGGTTGTGCTATATAAAAACATCAGACGGAGATTTAATGAGAAATATATCAAGTGTGAATTGGCTCTGTTTCCTGTCAAAATTGTGTTTTCTTTCCAGAGAGGCTCCACTGGCCAGAGCTGGAGTTGTCCAAGAAGTACATTCTGAGTCCCACAGAAAGGCATGTCAGCCTAAGCCAGGCTGGCTTACAGAAGCTGTCATCCAGTGTGCTCAAAGACATCTTTACAACTGGCACCAGTAGCTACAACGTGCTGCTACAGACCGAGGAGGAGAGGAAGAGCCCCAAGCACTCACCCTACAAAAAGGCCCTGAAGTCTGCGAGATGCTCATCCACCTCGAACGGAAAGGACTGCCATCAGTCGTCCCTCAGCCCTCCGGCTCTGGTAGGACCCGAGTGGGGTGGGGACGCCAAGCACATCCCCTGTGTCTCGGGCAGCCCCCGGCTGGGCCACAGCATCGCTGTGACGGGCAACACCATGGGCCTGGCGCCTCGTCCACGCACCCGGCCCAGGAAGCTCTGCTTCTCCGGTGGCGTCCCCCGAACCAGGCTCCCTCTGCTGGCCGTGGGAGGTGCCGCGCGCGATGCGGAGAACTCCGTCAGGAAGCTGTGCATCCTCACCGCCATAAAGCCTTCCAACGTGGAGAAGGAGAAGCTCAAGTTTTTCAAGTCTGACTTCACGTACAACCCGCAGTTTGAGTACAGCAACCCTGTATCCCCGATTGTGCTGGCCCGACACAACAATGCATCTGACAAATTCCTCACACAGGTCAGTATTGCTTTGTATCCTGATAGAGACAGGCCCAGGACACAGGTAAAAGATCTCTCAACAGGTCCATACATACCTTTTGGGCTTTGACATATGTGAGAGACAGATTCTTAATAGAAATGTGGACCACCCATACCTAAGTGGCAGGTTCCTGGTGCAGGCAGGCTGCTGGTGTTGACACAGGTAAGAAACTGGTTCTCGACACAGACACTGTGCTGGAGACATCTCTACCATCTTGTGTCCCACATGGGTGTTTTTATCACCTGTCACATACAGTGCCAATATTCAGGTCAGCAGTGTGTCTATGAATTTTTTTTACGTTGGCTTACTGCCAGATCTCTTGATCCTTCAGCACTTGGCTGAAATAAATCTCTTTTTGACTTTGCATGCAGTTAAACCTCGGCCGGTGGAAAAGCAGCACTGTCAGCCACATTTTTGCTGAGTGGTTTTGAAAAGCTGCTGCCCTCGTACTCAATCCGTGCAGAGTAGGAGCAGAGAGACCGCATACTGCCCCAAACAATTAAGGCAAGCAAAGCTTATGTGCTGTCTCAACAGAGTGCTATTCTCAACAGATTTCCAAACTTATTCAACATATAACTGGAGGCTGAGACTGGTCGAAGTAGCCCATGCTTAATCACAGAAGTAGGAGAAAGGTCTTGTTTGAAGTGTTGATTTTATGTGGGGTGCCAATGAGAAATTCATAGGATTGTCAAATAAGGACAAATTACCAAAATAAGAAATAATCAGTGATCCATACACCCTGTTGTAATGCTCACAGAAGCACTTAATGATGGTTCAACTGCAAGCATCTTAACCTATAAGCAAAACAGTTACAAAGAGTTAAACATTAAGACACTATATCCTGTATAGGTCTGCTCTGTGTCTTAGGGTGCAGTGTTGCAAGTAATTGTTGGCCCTGTAAAAGCCTGCTCTCCTTGATTTTTGTGTTAGTGTTTACCGTTTGCTTTTGTCTTTTGTTACCATCAACCATGCCAATAGATGGTGGAAATCCTTATATTATCTTCATTGTGCTAAAACTGTTATTAAATCATGCAGTACTTTTGGCATTGGAAGCCTTCGTGTTAAGAGAAAGACAGAAGCCACATGGTATTGCTACTTGTAGAATGTTTGAAAGTAGATTGCCTCAAGAGAACTGGGTTTTCAGCAGCGAACTGGGTGAGGTTTGCCATAGATCGAGTTTACAAAAACGGACAGCTCCTTCTTCCATTTGATTCTATCAAGTAAATGTGGTTATTTTATGTTGAACAATTGTGGAGTGTGTTCAGATTCTTTCAAACAAGAATACAAGTGATTTGGTACTACAAAAGTAGAAATACATAGAGTATGTAAACATATAAAAATGTATTTTCACTAATGTGAACCTACAGTAAGCATAAATAGTCTGTTTCTGTTCTTTTAAGCAACATATGTGAATCATGTACAATTTTGATAACCTTCTCTATTGACTTGCCATATTTCGGGTCAAGAAGGTTTTGTAATGTTGGGTTAGCAGCAGCAAGGCAAGTGTCCTGTTCCTGAGTGTTGGGCTTTGTGGGTACACTTTGACAGAGATGGATAGGCCCCTGAAAGGGGCACCAGGCAGGAAATGAGGTAACATGATCGGTGTGACGGATATGTGTCCAGGACTTTGCTTTTATGTGCCTGAGTGCTTGTATCTTACATGCAGCCTCTTGAAAGCAAGAACGATGGGGCCACTTACCTTTCAGCTGCAGTCTTGATTTCAGCACTGCTCTCTGTTGTACAATAGCTGTTGAGTCAAAAATAAACACACGTCAAGGTTACATTGAACAACCCTGCCACCGCTGTGAGGGCAACGCTTTTCACGGTTTACTGAACAATTTCAAGAATGTCCAGGGAAGCAATTAACTGGCTGCATATACTCCATCTGAAAGAATCAATGGTGCCCTGAGCAAACAGTACAATACGTAAGATATTACGTAAGTTAACACGTAAGGTATGTACGATGTCCTGCATTAGGATGTCTGAAAATATAATGAGCAAGAGAAGAAAACATTGTCTTAAGTCCAACCTAGACCCCAGTTACTCTCCAAGATCTTCATCATAAATTTGCTGCAGATATAAATGTCTTAGATTATTCTGTAATTTATTCATCCTTACACAGTAAAATATAATAGTATTAATTTACAGCATCACATATTGACTGTTACCTGTGTCATGTTGTGCCACACAGAATGCTTCACAAAAAATCAGCAGATATGCTTTGATGACTTTTGTTTCAAATAAATTTTTCACCGCTTTTCATTGCTTTCGTTGCTTTTTAAATATGTGCCATTTTTTTGTTGTCAGTATTTTGCCAGAGTAGACGTCCTTACCTAGGGTGGTTTTTACATTGTGCATTCTTTATATCATCCATTTAAAACAACTGGATCATTACTGGAAAAATAAGTTTACATTCCGTGCTCTAGACTACTACCGCAGTAAGCCACCTGGGAATCAAACCTCAGACTGAAGCTCTGCTCTGTTTTAGTCATACCTGATCTCATGCTGTACTGGTTGGTCAGGTCCAGTTTTTAAATTGGCTATCAGTCAACTATTGGACCTCTTTCCACTTGCTGATTTTGACACGTGCTGCTAGAGATCTGAAAATCCATATCACCCGTGAAACACAAATCTCTTCAAGATCGCTGTTGTAATACTTTTCTGTTGACTGCATTTCTAACTGAAGTATTTGCTCCACAGTACAATACGAGATTATTCTGTAGCAGCATTAATGGCATGAATGCTCCCAAAACTTGACTCTTTGTACAAAATAACTCTGTTAAAGTGATGACACCATCCCCTGGAATCATTTGGAGACCTGGCTCCTTTAGTAGAATGGGCTGGATAAACACTATGACTAGGCTGGCCGCTGTATGTTGTCTGAGGCCACTGGGTTGTGTCCCTGTCAAGATCATATTTCATCTTCTAATTTTGATCCACATTGTCCAGAAACTACTCAAGCCCTGGTCATGAGGCAGAGGGGTCCCGCCCACTTCACTGTGTGTGTGTAATCTGTGATTAGCAGCAGAATGGGATTTGCATTGTAATCTGTGCCGACTCTTTACTCCCTCTCAGGCTGTCCGAATATTGGATCTGGCCGTGCAGAAGTATGGAAATTATGAGAAGTTCGAACAGGCCACTGGAGGAAGCCTCCTTACCAAGAGCCGTATCTGGTATCATGTGAAGAAGTACATGGAGAAGGAGGGTTGCATGGGGGAGGTGAGAGATGGAGGAGGATTGTTTGGATAGGAGTGAGAGGTGGAGGAGGGTTGTTTGGATAGGGGTGTGAGGTGGGGGAGGACTGTTTGAATAAAGAGGAGAGGAGGTCTGTAGCTCTCTCTCTGGGCACTTGTATGCTCTGTGGCATCACTGGAAATGGACCTTCTTCTCTCCGGCAGATTGTAGTCCACCTGACAGATGACCTCCTCTCCAGGGCCTCTATGACCGTGGTGAATGGTCGCCCAACCTTGACCATCAACATCTCCACGGCTCGGGAGCACTGGTTGGAGGGTATGCTGAGACATGAGATAGGTATGTGCCCTACTGCCTGCACACCACACACTAAGCGTGACTTCACAGTGACACCGCATGACTGACATGACTACGAGGGTTGGTTTGTCTTAGTCCATTTTTCTGTGTGAAAGTCATCATTTATAGTTAAATCCAAAGTGGCATGGTGAAGTCTACATGCTTTTGACATAACCAGAAGACAGACCTATTTTAGATATACTAAATATAAAATATTTATGCCAATAGATTTATAACAATAACCTGGCCATAAATTCTGGAAATAAGTACAGTTCACATGAAGATACAGAATCAGAACATACTTACAGTAATGACACTGTAAGTGATGACACTGTAAAGTGCTGTGATATGTTATGAAATGTATAAATGAAAATCAAGTGTAGTGGTGCTTGCAGGCATTAGAATTGGGCTATGAGTTGCAGATTCTGTAGGTGAGTAGAACATAGAATGTCAAGGAGCTACCCACTTGCCCTCAAATGATAATACAACAACTTTTCTGTCTCCTTCTCATTGTCTTCTTCCTGTCTATCTCTCTGTATCTGTATTGGTATCACATCTTGTTACAGGCACTCATTATTTCCGTGGGATCAACAACAACCAGCAACCGTGGAGCAGCAGCGCCGGGAGGAAGAAGCACAACCTGAGGCCGTTGAACCCAACGGAGGAAGGCCTGGCCAGCATCCACAGCGTGCTGTTCCGCAAGGACCCCACGCTGTGGCGCGCGGCCCTGCTCTACTACACAGTGTACCAGGCCAGCCGCCTGTCCTTCTCCCAGCTCTTCCACAGCCTCCGACGCTTCGTGAAAGATCCCAGCACCCGCTGGGACTACTGCGTCCGTGCCAAAAGGGGACAGACCGACACCGCCCAGCCAGGTACCGCGTGCCCCGCCCCTCCCCACACGGACTTTATTGTCCACCACACAAGGTGCATCTTAATTGATTATAGAGTGTTTATTCTTGCGCCAGGATGCTTCAGTAAGGATCAGGTTTACCTTGATGGCATCTTGAAGATCCTGAGACACAGAGAGAAGATCGACTTCCTGCTCTTGACTGCACTGGGGAAGGTGAGTGCAAGCACATCTCGCATGGTGCCACTCAAATGTGACTGGAATAAAAAGCTGAGCACAGGGTCTCTCAGCGAGTGAAGGGAAATGGGTTCAGTTTATTGGTAAAAAGTGCAGTGTGCAGTTCTTGTGCTTAGGATATTTATTGTGGACAGGAGAGGCAACTTACCCTGGGCAGCTTTCTTGTGTCCATGTATACAGTTAGATATTAACTCAGGTTAAGAACCCAATCAAGGGAATTAAGGAATTCTAGGAATTAAGCCTATAATCCTCTTATTACAAGCTCTATAACCTTCTGGTTACACCCCCCTCCCTTGTGTCTAATATACTACTTTGCCACCTATAGCAACATCATAATAGATAGATTCTTTATTTTTTCATTAGATTGTGAATTTAAGTCCAGAAAAGGTGCAGGTTAGTGCAGGGGTTCCTACCTGCTGTTGAGGGCCCATGCACTTGCTCTAGTTGTTTTTAAACCGCTAACACAAAACTACATCTTAAGTCTGCAAAATGGATATATGATTGAGATAGTTAAGTGCATAGCTGCAGCAAAAGCACATAGACATCATCAGCCTCACTGGAACTGGAGCTCCAGCAGCTAAAGGTTATGGAACGACACAAATCCCTACCTGCTCTTAATTAACTCAGTCTTGATTACATTACATTACATTACGTCAGACGTTTAGCGGACGCTCTTACCCAGGGCGACTTCCAAATATTATGATTACTTCTGCCTGGATGTGCAGGTGTCCTACGAGGATATAGACAGGCTGGCGGTCCTGGCTACTATGGAGCATGTGCGGATCCCCCACTTCCTCCAGGACCAGGCACGCTATAGGGAGCAGCTTGACAAGATCATGGAGGTCAACCAGCTGACTGACGAGGAGCTGCAGGAGCTCATCTGAGCATGCTCAGAAACGACGCTCATCAAATCTACTGTGGCTGGTCCCATGTCCCTCACCTGCCTTGAGCCAACCTTAAAGTCATTACAGCAGCTGCCCTGATATGTGCAAAATTTGTAGTATTTTGAAGCTTTATTGTTTTGTAAACCGTACCAGTACATCCTTTCAGCACTTTAAACTCGAAGTGTACTTTTGTTCTCTGGTTTGCTGCCCAAAGAAAATGTGTTCTGGAGTTTTACAGAGCTGTTTTTTTTTTGTTGGTGATCAGGGAATCATTAAACAGGGTCTCACTGTTTGCACTTTCTTTGTTCTGTATAACCTTAAACCTTAATCTCTTTCCGTTTTCGAAGATTCTATATTAATGTTCAATGTTTGAAAATAAACACAGATAAAGGTAGTTTAAACAGCATAATTTTTAGAACAAAAAATTTTTGATGTCCTTACTGTTTACACTGTTTAAACACTGAACACTGTGACATTTGATTACACAGTACTGTGTTGTTGTAGATGTTTTTACTTGGCGTTGCATGTCTGCTGCTACCAGTGCTTTCAGGACATGACCCTGATAACTTTTCTGGGCATGACCCTGTGTTTGTCTGCACTGTTTTACAAACTCCTACATTGCTGTTAACCGTGGTACAGAGAATCTTGAAATAAATCTTGAAATAAAATAAAAAATACAATACCACATTGCATGTTTGTAACAGATTTTGACTGTCGAGTCTTAAAGCAGTTTACCTATAACATTCACATTTCAGTCACAGACCCAGGAGCACACAAATTCCTAGAATCACCCTTGACTGGAGCCTCTCACCATTGCAGTGACCACCTAAGGTTGTGGGTTTTTAATACAATGTAGTATTACAAAGGTGCTTCTAAATTATACAAAGCTCTCCTACTCTAACGTAAGCCACTGACGCTGTGAACTTGTGTAACATCAAGACTTCAGACTTCTCTTCAAGAGTGAATGACTGCATATATTTGGAAAAAAAACAACAAAAAAAACAAGCATGTTAGAAACTCAAGCTCACTAGCAGGCACGTTTCTCTCTGACCACACCTGAAGGGATGGAAGAATCGTGTAGGGTTGAGTTTCACAGTGAAACCCGATTCCTCTCCCCTTTCTCAGTGATTGACAACTACAAGCACTGACATGCCAAACAAAGGGGTGCTGTCCACATTCATAGGACACACCGAGGTGACCTCGGCGCCTAGTCTCCCTGTTTGATACTGGTTAGTACATGTCTGTGCAGAGAACAATGCACAATAGCAAACCACGTCAATGCTGTTACAATTGCAGGACAGGGTCAGAGAACTCGTATACACAAGATGTTATATCATTTCTAAAAGTTACTTACAGTTCTTATGCCCATGCAAAGAAAAAAATACATTACATTTACATTTACATTAATTAATTTAGCAGACGCTTTTATCCAAAGCGACTTACAGGGTACAAACAAGAAACAAAATGCAAATAAGCATTATTATGAAATGTTAGCCTTGAAAAATGTCTGAGAGTAAAATTCACAAAGCAACGCAGAGCATGTAGTATTACACAAGTTTCAACTTAATTTAATTTCAGGGGTCACAGGTAAAGCAGAGGAGGACAGTCTTTGGAAGGAGAGAGGAGGTGAATCTTTAGGGTAAGTCTGAGAAGAGGAGAGGATGTGAGTTTCTAAAATGAGAGGTTAGCCTTTAGGAGAGAAGAAGGTACGTCTGAGAGTATGTGAGTTTCTGGAAGGTAATGTAAGGTATGGGAATGTCTGGACAGCTCATTGCCCCGCTCCCTGCGACAAGGGTGGTCATGATCATACATGAAACATTTAAGTAGAGAAGTGACACTAATGGGAAGAATGCAATATACTAGGACCAGCAGCACGATGGAGTAGGTAATGATGAAGTGGAAACGATTGGTGCTGGTCAGCAATGTAATTCTGTAAGATTCCAATGGGTCATCAAATGAGAAGAAATGAGGTTAAATTGCAATCACCTTTCACCTAGAATTCAGCGCAAGCCAACTCAGAATAAGAATTCTGATTTTGTTTTTTTTAAATAATTTGACACCAGTGCTTGTTTCCAAATGTTTTTTTATAATCTCCAAGGAGGGAACACACTAGGTAAGATTTTAGGATTTGGAAATGTTATCAAAGCAAACACTGGACCTGACACAACCACTGAGCTAGTTGCACAAATTCCACCACCACCTCTTTGCTGTTGTGTCAGAACACCATGTTTATGGGTCAGAGGTAACCTCAGTTAATGTTGTACAGGGTATGGCAATCAGATATCTTTATAAATAGTTCAACCTCTAGAGGGCAGTCAAGGCTATGGGAATTTATGTAGAAGTTAGATCAGAATTAGGACTCAAGACTAAAACAGCACAGTGTCCAAACAAACAACTTTTCTGGAAATGTCATTTTCTTCTTTTAAAAGTTTGTGAAAACACTTGAAATACAAATGACATGGAATCAATTAATCAAAGTTTCCTGGGACATCGAAGGTCACTGGGTATGCATTGGGTATTACAAAGCTTTATCATAAACAACACCTGAAAAAAATACAATCTGTGAACAGGTCAATGACCCAGCCTTACGCACATGTGAAACTTCAATTGCAGTATTTGAAAAAATAGCTACCTTCCTGGGTTTGGTTTCCACGGATCTGTAAAAACAGATCGATAACTTCCAGGTGCAACACATAAGAACACAAAGGCTTATGTGATTTAGGTAAGGGGAAAACAAAAAAAACTATGGTGTACACATGGTGGGCATATTTCAGACCCAACAAACAGACCAATGCAATCTAATCAGTGTGATTTAAAGAGCACATTTCTAACTCATTCATATTCATTGTATTTTCTACTTTTTGTGATATTCAACAGGCAATGTATTTCATAGCAATTGCTTGCTACATCAAACCACATGTACAGTATATGCTTTCATGTGGCATGAATGATATCTTCAGTTTGGTGAATTTTGAAGATATATTTTGAAGGGAGAGTCAAAGAATAGCTCACTAACTATAATATTGACTTTTCTCAATCAGGTTAATTTATCTTTTGCAATTAGGAAGTAAATGGCTCCCAATTGGATCAGACAGGTAAGATGCTTGTTCCAACAGGAGGCGAAGCCCCCTGACTCAGGCTTTAGCCCAGCCATTTAATGTGCTGACAGGGACAGCAGCAGGAAAGTAGCTTCATTCCACGGGTGAAGGGGTGGGTATATCTGCTAGGGTTTCCTCATTGCATCACTCTCGGCACGCTGCTACTCATTCTGCCACATATGGGATGTGCTCAGATGACATTGGGAAGATGTTTCTATGCAAATGGAATCTGCTTCCTAAAGCACTGTGGAGTTTGCAATGTGAGAAACCGTTGCTTTGTTATTTGTGTATACTGCACTCCTGTGCAGTTGCAGAAGTTGCTGTGGTGAGATGAGCCTAACGTACAATTGGACCACAAAAAGTTATGTCAAAAAAAGCAATAAAAAAAAGAATTAGGAAGTAAAATAAAACAATATGTATTATAATGGCTATAATATCTAAAGATATTTCTTAATCAATCAGTTTAGTTGAGAAAATATACCAGCAATATTACAATTGCTGACTTCTTGAAAGTGACAGTGAAACCCTGGGGTTGATGTTCATTTTTCACGAATACAGCACTCACAACGAAGACAAGCAAATGGCTAGAATATCAACCATTTGGAGCATTTAATTTCAATGTATTCGGTATACTTCTTTTTAGTATATCTAAGCTGGCCCTGCATTTTGATCTTTTCAGTTCACAGTGTACTATAGAGCAATGTGTTTTCTAACGTAAAACCTACCCAGTCTTAATTAATCACCATCATTTCCAACTGTTCAAAGACTGATAAAGAGATGAAACATGACAATCTCATGAAGGTAGTGTAAATTTGTATATTTATTGAAAAAGTGCATTCTCCAAAAAGATTTCCTCATATAATATATGCTCATTTCATTTTCATATGGTGTCTTTCAGTTCTGACACATTTATCATCCACCATACATGGAATTTCATTTAAATCCTCTCCTTTCAGTAACTGAAAAAATATAATAAAACTATGCAGTCTCTGATGTACATGGAAGACAGAAACAAAAAGGCAATGTTGGTGCTTTTCACATTCGCAGGTCAAGTTGGTTAAATCCACCACAAGAGTTGCTTGGGAAAAAGAATAGCGTCTTGCATGGTGCCACATGTCCTATGCTGGATAGCCATGTCACCGCTCATGTTTGATCATGGGCTCACCCCGCTCCACCACCGCCACCCCGTTCCCGTTCCGGACTACCTCCTTCTGAGCCACGTCGATGAAGAACTCGGCCACGACAGGACAGTGGTCGGATGCCACCCCACCCCAGGACCAGTTGTCTGGGATCCAGGGGTTGGTTAAACCCTCCCTCACTACCATACTGTGACCTGCAAGGAGACAACAAGCAGATATGAAGGCTTCTATGGAAATCCCTATATCAGTGTGATTTCATATTCTGGGAGCATTGTTGAAAAGATGAAGAGGTGAAATGGTAATCATTCAAGTAGAGAGATAAAGCTTTTCACAGAGGTGGGAACACATATGTAGCAGAGCCCAGTGTGAGTTATGTGAGTCCATCACAGTCCGTTATGTCACCACCTTGGAGTCATAATAAAACCTGGATTGATCCATTTCCTGGAGGCACCCGGGCTTTTCAATTAGTGATGTAACAGTTTGTTGGACTATAGTGCTCAGTGGTTATTAATATTACGGGACTGATCCCTGTCTGGACCATGGCAATTACACAAAAATCAAATCACAAAGACAGCAAGACACAGAGATGCAAATCAATAGAAACATGAACACACACACACACACACACACACACACCTGTGTAGATCTTCTTGAGCGAACGGCTGACCCAGATGTTGTCCAGACAGAGGGAACCTTGGGGAGTGTTTGTGCTGATGTTGGTGAAGGTGCTTGCTGGGATTAGAGCACTTAGCTTCTCCTTCTTCAGGAGGTCAAGTTCTTTACTGTCTGGAGGTTGTCCGAAATCTCCCAGCACCAAGAGGTCCTTCTCCCCTACTCCAAAACAACACAGCCACATTCAGAACTATCAAATTCTCAAATGAGTCCAAACTACGAGCAAGTCTTTATCAGATGAAATGCAATTATACAATTTGTCTTGAAAATGTGGAAACGACTACATGTAAATTTGAAGTTTGTTGATTGTAAATCTACTATCATTTAAGATGACTGGGTAAAGCGGGAAATGTCCTCCGGGGACTTTGAGACTGACCTTTCAGTTTTTCGAAGACACAGTCAGTGAAGCACGCTGCCTTGTTCTCATCAGAGAGGCTCCTTCCATTTGTCTCTCCCTTTGAATGCTGGCCTTTCAACCGCACGTTCACAATTGTCACCTCTGATGACCCAATCTGTTAAATGGAAAAGAAATTAAGTTGGACTGCATGGGCATCGGTACATTAGTACAGCATCAGGTTCATCAGTGGCTGTAGGCGTGCATTCTAACCAAGGAATCAATCAGCATCTCCACTCATCATTACTTCTGAACAAATGAAACATCCTTCCGGAGATCTCAGAGTAATTGTGGTTTAAAACCAGCTGGAAAACCTTCTAGTTTGAGGCCTTTCAATATAGGCTACAAATGGACCGGCAAGGTACCTACCCTAAATAACTTCCCTAAACATCTAGCTATATAAATGGATAAGATTCAAAGAAAATATAAGCCATGCATGACAGCCTGGATGAGAGCATTGACAAGGCAAATAATTAAAGAACAGTAGAACCAAAGAAATTTAATGGCTGGAACAGGTCGTTCAACTAACCGGGGCTCATCATTTTACCAGTAGTCTAGAGTGTATGTAACACTGGCAAGTCTGGTCTTGAATACCCAAGGGGTCTGTGCTTCCACTGCAAATCCTTGGAAGCAATTTCATGCATTAAAAAGTGTGTGAGGAAAAAATACTTCCTAGTGTCAGTCTGAAATTGACCTGAACTAATTTCCATCCATGTCTTCTTGTTTAGCTGACAGAAAGCTTGAAATAGCCTCAGTAGTTTATGTTATAAATCCCTATAAATAAAATAAATAATAAATTCCTATATAAATAAAACAGTAAATTCTCCTGAGTCTCCTTTTGCTGCGACTAAATATCACATGTCCTAATTCTCACTTCATAAGTTGTATGTAATTCATTGAACCAATCTTGTTGCACTTCACTTTAGTCCTTTCAAGAGCTTCAATAGTCTATTACCACAAGCTGGACACCCAGAACAGTACTCTTAATATAGTGTGAAAAATGCATTGTATAACAACCTCTAGTAGTACAACCTCTTTTGTTTTATACAGTATATATTATTATAGTATATTTCTCTACATCTTTGTCCACTCTATTTGCCTTTTTACTGCTTTAGCACATTGTCTCCATTCAGACAGACATGGTTCAATGATTACCCCCAAGTCTTTTGTACAGTGAGCACAGTGTAGTAGTATTTAGTACATCCCAAAACAATACTGACATAAATTGTTCATGGCCACACTTTAAGGTAACCAATAGCCCATGCTGTTGTTGCATTGTGCCAAACCTACATTAAAATGCCCAAGGAAAGGCCGTGGATAGGCATGTCTCCCATTGCCATTGACAACTGGACTCTCAAGGAGGACTGCATCCATCAGTTCAATCCCACAGGAGCTATCCCACAGGAATCCAGAAAACTCTGCTGCCTGGGGAGACAGAGGCAATATTAAGCAGGACATAGAGGCAGAAGATACAGCAATAAACTAGGCACACATAAGTTTACTATCTGGAATACTCTTGCACTCTTTTGCCTGAGAAGTGTCATAATCATGCATTGGATATATGCAGTAAAGGACAGCCCAGCACATTGTTATCCATGTTACTGGTGAAAACGTCCCTCGGCCTGGGAGGGTGACAGACAAAGGCCTAATACAGAGAAGTGAAGCAGAAGGGGAAGAGGAAGAGTCAGGCCCGTCAGAGGCTGACATTGTGTAGAAACAGAGGAAGTCAAAACAATAAGAAAATGGGAACCACAAAATTGTGATATTCTGCATACTTCGTCCAAAATATGTCCAGTTGTCTGCGCTTCCTCGCACTGCTGTCTGCATGACATCATTACAGAAAAGAAAAACCCCACGCACACATACACATTCACAGGCACGTACACACACAGAGCTGGCAAATCATTTCTGAGAAGGTTCTGTCAGCACATATCAGGAAATTAGTTAGCCATCAGGACTCATGCACACACACACGCACACACACACACACACACACACAGTGATCAGCTATCTATCACAGTGGCCATAAACACAGAAACACAAAACATCTTTAAGATGTTAATTTGTCACCTACAAAGACAGCAACCCAGGCAGCACCACAGCATCAGCAGAATAGTGTAATAAACCAGTCACACAAACATATCTGCAGATGCACTCAGGCTCACCCTAGTCCTAGATACCACTGTGTAGCTGCTGGCAAGCAAACAGGAGGGACTGAAAAGCTCATTTAGCAATCGGGGCACAGGGTTTGTTGAGTTTATAAAAATTTTTCATGACAGTAATGGTACCCATGACTGTAAATCTGAGGATTCTCTTTTGCAGGCGGCCAAGAGAAAGCTTTTAATCTTCACTGAGATAAACGGTTTTCTTGCAATGACAGAAGAGGAAATACAAACCCCATGCTGAAGCTATAGTACAAGCCTACCTTGTGGGACTGTCCTGTTGAATTCTCAGAGATGGCACACTTCCACACTCCCCGCGGGCCCCTCCACTTCCGGACACTGGGCAAAGTGCCCTGGTTCAGCTCCACACAGAACTGCAGATACGCAGCATAAGGGGTCACAACACTTGCCTGGGTTTAGATATGCATGCATGTACAGCTTAACAGGGATCTGCTTAATTTATCCAGGGAGAATGCATCTGTGTTTCTATTCTGATTGTTTTCACCTGCAGGAACAGCATGTTTCTCCTCTGAAGTATCAGACACAGGTCACATAGGGTCACCCTGGGTCTTTAATAAATTAGGACTGTGTTTCTGAGACCTGACCACAGAATGATGTGGAAAGAATGACACTGATGAGAGTCAATCAGGATCCAGACAAAATGGCCACATTTTCAATTTCAAGCCAATTCTCTCATTTCTCTAATCTTTTTCATTCTCTCTCTCTCTCTCTCTCTCTCTCTCTCTCTGTCATGCACGCACACACACACACACACACACGCACACACACACACACACACACACACACTCTCTCACTCAGCCACTCAAAGCATTTGGGGACAGGTGCTCCCTCTGCAGAGCGATAAATCTGTCTCACCCTGCTGATGTTGGACCTGGGGCATAGTGTGCGCCCCTCCCCACGGCTGCAGTTACATAAGCCGGTTTGACAATGTCAATGACAATGACAGGTCTGTGATAGCAGAGTGATTACAGCACTGCTGGTGCTCTGTGCTGCTGTAACATGAGTCTCCATGTTAGCAGTAGTGGGACAAAGATTCCATGATTGGATTTCTGAGTGTGTGCCTTGTGCTGTCGCAGGGTATCCACTGCAGCCCTGTGTCTGTCTATATGATAAGTAATGTAATAATATTTAAGACCCATGCAAGAGGGAATTGAGCGAGAATTAAGAAGTTCAGTTCTCAACACCTAACCTTAAATTTCATACAGGGATAGTTCTCTTGGAGAGCTTTAACAATGCCAAATACAAAAAGCTAAATAATTATGAAATTCTCTTCTCAAGACATAATCTCAAGTTTCAAAAAGGAATAATATTACATTTCTTTGAGAGAATGCATATAGGCAGAACGTTTCATTCAATATTCGAAAAGCCTGAATAGACTGACAATTTGCATTATAGACCAGATCCTTACAAACTAGAAAACAGGAAGCACAATCTGTCCATTTCAGTAATTGAATTAAGAAAACGTAAGGGCCCCTTAGGCCATAGGCCAATTGGTTATTGTCTGGAAACATTTGGCATATATCACAGTGATATAAAGGCATTCACCTAATTAGCATTTAAAATAAGAGGGTGCTTTCAATCAAGGCATTATCAGCATGAGGTCACATTCTCAGAAACAGCAACAGCACCCTGTTCTCTGGGCATTGTATGTAAATTTGTAATCAGTGTCATAATTACTGTACAGGCAAAATGCGGAGCTTACAAAAGCTGCCTCAGAGGAGGCTTCGATGCAGTGAAATACAAAAGCGGCTGTAAAAAGTCACAAATGCCTACAGGGCTGCAGCAAACATGTATTCGCTCCCCTTTGCAACAGAGGAGGTGTTATTCACTCTCTACAGCACAGCTGGAGATACTGAACCTTATTAAAGACATTCAGAAACTGAATAAAAATATTCAGGACACACATGGAAGCATCTACAATGAATTTTGTCATTAGCAGATGGTCATATCCAGACTGTGAAAGAGAATGTGTGAACAGAGTGCTTTGAATGAAATTGTATAAAAGGTGGTATCTAAAGGATGCAGCTAATCGTAGCTGAATATGTATCAGCCCCTTACACCATGCTGTGATAACTAATTAGTCTGTACCTGTATGAAATTGATGCTAAAATCCAACAGCCAGTCAGATGTAAGATATCATTTAATATGGTTTTGTCAAAGTGTTAGGGCTACTGTTTTAAATAATTGATGCCATCTCCCTGAAGCAACTATTTAAACCACACTGTGTGTACAGAACAGCCATCTATCTTGTGGCGTATTCCTGGGTCTTGTTTTGATGCCCAGCCTGGCTCTTTTCAGCCTGACATAAAGCCGTGGGTGAGGAATAAAAATGAGATCTGTTTCCTGTCAGGAATACGCTATGAGTCACTGGAGTCCCATTCACTTTTCATCAATCCACCATCAAATGCCTGTTATTCCTTTGTGAGAGTTGGATGTTCGTTCTTGAAGAAAATTCTGAGGACTCGGTGCTTTGTCTCCATGTGAGGCTAGATGTGCGTACCACTGCTAGGATGTGTGTACCACCATCACCATCACAGAACAGCACACACCGTCTTCCCAGCCCCCCTGTTCCATCCTGAATAAGCCCTTCATCTCTACGGCGATGCTGCAGCTATGATCGTGCTCGTCCTTGAGATGTGATTTACTGACCATAGATAGGTGGCAAGGGCGCAGAGGTCCATATTACAATGTGCAGTTGTAATTCTCTGCTCACAGCTCATCTACCTGCTTTCAGTCACACAGTGGTATCTGAATCGCACACACACACTCCTTCTCTGCGACTGCAGCTCTTAAGTGTGTGTGCGTGTGTGTGTGTGTGTGTGTGTGTGTGTCGGGGGGGGGGGGGGGTTCAACAGGAAGGGAGGTCCAGAGCAGAGAATAAGGGAGAAAGGGAGAGACAGAGATGAAACAAAGAGAGTAGAGAGAGAGTGACCATAATTTTTGGCACACTGGCGCAAGACATTTCAATCTACAGAGGCCAGTGTACCCGGAAAGAAATATGGATGTGATTTCTGCAGACCTGCTCTCTAGGGAAGTGGAGGGGTCCAGATCTGAGAAAGGAGCATCTCTCCAAGAGGAACCTGATTCCTGAGTAGGAATCAGTTGTTCTTATCTAAGATTCATTTATTTTAGGGAATCATTCTTACAGAATACATTGAACGGTGCAGCACTTGTCCCTGAATCAGACTGAGTATGTGCTGCTCTGTACCCGGTAATATGAACTGAAAGGTAGGAGGAAAATAATGTTCAATATGCTGAATGAAAGTTAAAATCATTGAAACATCAGAGGGCAGCAAAGCAATGGAGAGCATTCTTACCCATGTGGGTACAAAGACAGAGACAAGGGCAAAAGAGGAGATCCTGCCCCCTTCTGGACAGTGGAGCTCACCCCATGGAGTAACACATGATCAGGGAGAAGCTGATTAAATCATCAGGGCAAGCTTTTAGCATCCTGCGGCACTAATATATTGGTCTCCATCTTGAGCACCTCTTACATGGGTGAGGTTAAGGGATTAAAAGCTCATACAATACCTTCTCTAAGGCCTCTCTGTCTGCCAGGTCTTGAACCGCTAGGATCTTTATGCTGTAAAGATGGAAGGGAAAAAACAAAGAAGAGACTGTGAGCCTGATTCTAAACAGACACTGACATTATGTGGTGTACAGTGGCCAGAGATCAGAAGCAACAGGATCTAGCAGCAAGCCCCCAGCAGACATAGAATACAGTGACAATATGCCAAAACTTCAGTCTCAATGTTTTGAAACTTTGGATTCATACCTCTTCCTGTATCAGCAGATAATTAACATTTAAACCATCTAGATGGAAGCCCAAGCCAAATTTCCCACAGTGTGGGACAATAAAGTTAATCTTGAATCTTGAATCTTGAATCTCTAGATAACTAAAGTCAACAACATCTTACAAATGAATCTGAACAGGTCTGGAAGCCTGTGAGTATGATTTGGCCTCAGATATCATGCCTGCAACTGCCACATTTGGTGTTATTTACAAATTGCTGATAGCAGTGCTTAGAGCAATGGGGAATAATTTTCCTACACATACATACACACATATGTGAATGTGCACACAGACACACTCAGCCATACAGGCTTAAAGTATATCATGCTCATGTCTCTACTTGAAACATCACAGAATTTCTTCTATTTCAGAGCATTGTTTTGTAATGCTGATACTACAGAGGCAATACATGCTTAATTGTTCTTTTGTCACTTTAAAATAATTCAAAATTTTTGCAACTACCAAATTACATGCCCAGTAGTTCCATAATAGTTCCATAATGTGCACTGTACCACACTGTTCATCACCCGTCATTTCATGCTCCAGTATTCGATCATTCTACAACATTCCATTTGCATTCTGGATAATCAATTATTATTTATTCCAAGCAAACTGAATTGGTTACCATTCATCCCTATCAGTACTTTACCATGTTTAAAGTGATGGTGTAATTTAAATAAAGTTAATACTGAAAGGTGTCACAACCGTGGCCCAAACAAGCATCATTTGGTTTTAGTTTACAGATCAGATCCCACTACCTGATCATTTTACACTGCACTAATTGAAGTTGAGCACGTTTCCTACAGATAATTAAGTGAGAGACCAATTGAACGTGAGTGCATGTTGACATCTGAAGACTAACCTACTCACGAGTACTTAGAGCACTGGCACAGTGAAGTGCGGTCCCGTTACAGGAGATATGCAGTTTCTGCCTGTTGTGTAATAGGAAAGGTAGACTATATGTCGTTGAGGGATTGGATGTCACCTTCTGAAATCCGACTCGAACACAGATCAATATGGTTTTTAAACGAAAACATTTGTCCTGCATGCTGAGAGAAGCAGATCGATGCTGTGTTGATGGGACTGCAGTCCTGGATTTATTGCTCATTTCCTAGAGAGGCAGGTTGTGTGGTCCAGTCAGAACTGAGCCTGAAACAAGCATGCAGCAAAACTCTCAACTAAATCCCCTAACTATGCCATCACTTAAAGGACATTAAACACTTGTGTGTGCCTTTTCAGCAATAAAGAAGAAACAGCTCCATGTACACTAGCTTTTCACACACAATTACAGGATTACTATTGAGTTACTACTGAGAAGGAGCCTTGTGAGGCTTCTGGTGGAACTGGTGTGAAATGGATGCAAGGGAAGCTCAGAAAGTTCTGTGATAATTACAGCCCAGAAAGAGCGTCTGGGTGAACGTACCAAGCATTCGTGAATCAGACTTGTAAGAGCCGTTGTCTAGGTGTCTGCTGGGCACATTCAACTAGCACTTTCCCTGGGATTATTTTTAAAATAAATATAAACTTTTTTACAGGAAGTTGTTATTATGTGAAAATTACATATGGGTCTACATGTTAAGTGATAATTGTGATTTTTTTTTTTTTTTAAATAGAGCAGTCCTGTGTCGTTTTTGAGGAATGGCGGCGTGAAGAGTTGAGTCTGCCATGGACCATCACAACACTACAGCAGTAGGGATATGTGAGGTCACTGGCGGATCCTTGACTCCGAGATGTCTGCGCGTATCTGTTTATCTCGACAATCGCTGGGTCCCTGAGGACAGACAGCACTTACACTAGGAACCCTTCTCGCTCAAGAAAAAGCAGGGATTTTTCTCAAGCAGCACATTCCACCAAGCTCAGACATCAGCCAAGAGGGAGCTGAGCAATCAGAAAACATGCTGGCCAAAGGGACATCCGACTCTGCTCCGTGCTGTGACATCAACACATCGCTAAGGAGCGGAATCCAGCAACTTGTCTGAGGATGTATCACACTCTTAGATCTTAAGCAACTGCTGCGCCTGATAGCGCCCAACACCCTGTTACCATAGTGATGTGCTGATTGCAAACAGGATGTTGCAATGATACGAAAGACAGTTAAAGAGTTCAGAAATATGAAGGATCTCATCAAATACGTTTTAAAGCTGTAAAGAGGAAGAACCTGTCATTTACAGAATGGATCATCACTAAAATTAAACTTAAAATCAAGCAGCTTGTTTCATGTGGGTATGTGTACCTCACTTTGCTTCAGAAAATGTTTGCACAGTCATCTAAACATCATGGGAAAGTAGGTGCGAGGCATCTAAATGAAAATGACAGTGCAACTAATTAACTAAGACCGAGATGGTAAAGTGTGTTTAAGATAATAGCATCCCAGATGTAAAACAGTAATTGCAGTGCATGATCCATGCAATTGATTGTATGACACCAGAACATCTATCACCAATATCCTAGTAGGTGGAACACAGGAACAATCAAATAGGTTAGCTACTCCTTCGGCTGTTTACTTCCAGAGCTACAGTGGTACAGCGTTTTGTTTCTAAAATGTCATCCACTTAAAAACATAAGAATATTTTGTAAAAAGAGCATTACAATTTAACAAACGAATGGTAAGGGTATACTATATACTATATACTACAGAGATCCTTGCAGAGGTGATGCAATATCTAAAATACATTTAAGTGTACATGACATTTGCAAGACAACCAATTAACTAACTGCCCAGTTTAGAAAAGTGGGGTACACCTTAGCCTCTTGTTAAGCTATCTGTCCTGTCTATAATCTAAGAACAGACATTGCACCACTTCAGTGGAATTATGGCAATAGCTCTCCCCCTTTGCTTTCCTGTGGAAGACAGGAACAGGGTGAGCCCATACCAAAACCTCAAGATCAAAACAAGAGGTGAAAAGAGATGAAAACAGCCCAGAGCAAATAACAGACGAACCAAGTAAACCCTGCTCCTCTGTTGTTAGTGTTGATAATTCCCCAAACCCATCTAAAATTAAGGCTATGCTCTACTTTGATTAAATATTTATGGTTTAAAAAGGGACTGTTATAGGTGCTTGCTGACCCACAGACAGACTTTGACTGGACGGGCTGGTTTCAGAGAGAGCCTTACTGGTGCAGGCCGATTTAAAAGGGGGATCCTGAATGGCTTCGTTCCAGTTCCCCAGTTTCACTGTGTCCTGCACTGTGCTTTACAGTCCACAGTACATTAAAAAGGAGCTCTACTCGGAGGTCTGTAATTCACTGTTCCTCACAAACTGCTGCCTCAATACATTTTCCACATGGGTGGCTGAAACGCTCCAAACAATTGAGTCAGCTCAGAGCCACAGGCCCTGGAGCACTTCCACGATGCACTGGGGTAAATTGGGGGGGCCAACACATCATTCCCTTTAGACCCCTAATTCAGGGCAAAATATTACACAGGGCAGCATCTTACACATTCTGTCATATATAAGGATGACATTTTCACTGGATCAATTCAGGTTAAGCACATTTCCGAATGGATACATCAGCAAACAAAAGAATCTGTCCTGGGGCATTGAACTTACACCACACCCTTTTTTCTTCTTCTTTGTAATGTTTTTGTTGTCACTGTGTGCACTCTAAGACATAGCATGGCTTCATGAAGCAGTCATCTTTTGCTATTATTTGCTTTATTTGCTTCCATCAAGACTGTAACTATTGAGCTGTAACATGATGCAGACACAGTCTTATCATTAAATTAAAACAATGAAAATCTGAGAAGACCAAGCTAATAATAAGTCTGATTTCACAATGGACTACTGTGTCTGATTTTTGATATTAAATTGAAAATGACACATAACCATCTGGCTAATGCTCCTCTTACCCTATTAGCAATGGTGTCTTTAGCATTTCCTCTAAATTACAGCCAACTAGTTCAAAACAAAGCTCCTGGAATGTGTATAATCACTGCAAACAAACAGGGGAACTAAATCTAAAATGGTCTGATTAATAAGACGCGTGCTTTGTACTGTCCTGGCATATACGACAGGATGAAATGCTGCAAGAGTAACCCACTGAATGAATACTACTGCATCTGACTGTAGATAAAATTAAAGTAAGCCTTTGACCAACCAACTAATCCCGACATGGCAAACACTCAGCTGGTTGTGTTTGTTGTTTATACACTGTAGCTCCTGACTTTACAAAAATCAGATCACATTTTCACATTGAGAAAACTAGGCCTATTTTTAAAGGCTTGATTTCATTAGTCTAAAATCGTGGAAAATGGGGCATCCATCAGCCACAAAAAAAAAAACAAGATAAACAATTGGTGTGATAAGTATGTGCAACCCAAAACAATTGAATAAAGACAGGGAAGAGGTACACACTCAAAAATGAGAAGCCAGTATGTTTCTTCAGTAATGTGTTTAAAAGGACAAAATACAGACATTTTGGCTGCTGGACCTTGGTTGTCATCATATAATTTGATTTTTTACCAAGACTACTATAAATATTTGTGTTAAATTGTTGTCTAAATATTCAATGGCACTCAGAGGAATTTTTCTGGACATCCAGTGCAAACCTTCTTCAAAGGGCCATCTGTACAATGTATGCTTAATATGTCCTGTCAAGCAATTCCCCTGGCTTTCATTTGCCAACATATCTCAACTTCCTCAAAAAAGCAAAAATTAATCTCAAACTCCAATTAAAGACAAACAACTTAGTGATAGTAAATGACCTCAGTGGCAGATTTCCAGACATTTTTTCAGACACAAATATACCCATGTATATCTTGTCCTGTGGGTATGTAAAGGTAGGTTCTGGGCATCTTTTAATTACATATAAACACAGAACTATATTTTTACTGTGTCTGAATGGGAGTCAGTGAGCTGTGTCAATGTTGTGAAGAGTTCAAGAAGAAAGCCTTGCTACAGTGTCTTAATACAAATCTCTGGCTAATGCTACCCAGGCAAGCAATGCTGATTCCACCCGTGGCCGCTGTTGCAATCATTTTGTGCAGTGTTGTTGCAATGTCTGCCATAGTGCTTGCAAAACAGACTACTTTTTCTTTTACCTTTACATCAGCACTACAGTATATTGTCTTTGGCTGTTGCACAAAGCAGGCCTGGCAAAAATCAGCACAAACAGCAAACAAAGTCAACCAAACCTAATTACAAAGAACTCCCCAACACCACACACATGCACAGTGAATTGGTAATCTAAATTTGTCAGGGGGGGAGAGAGAGAAACAGAGAGAGATAGAGAAAAGGTTTGCTCTTCACCTGTTGACCTTTTGTCCAGAATACCCTGGTCATTATCATGGCTCTGCTACCAGACAACTCTGTAGATATTTCACTCATAAACTCAATTACTGACTAGAGCAAGTCCAGCTAGGGGAGCTCCCTCTGAGATTGCTGAATGAAGATGCATAACCTGTGCCAGATAAGCGTGGTAGACTGATCTGTAACAGAGTGCCCAAAGGAGCCGCTGATGGCCAGCAGGTCCATTTTCAAATGAACCTGAGTGAACTCTCATTCCTTTGCCCTGCTTTTCCTCTTGCAAGTCAGCACTCCAGGAGAGGATGAGGCCAAGGGTGGGGAGGTAAACTCGTGCCTGTTTGATTAGAAACAGCTGAACGCCAGGAACCCATAGCCCACTGACCTTTAGTAACCATAACTGGGGGATTTGATGACCTCCAGTGACTCTTGCCTCCAATGAAGCCGACAAAGGCAGCAGGACAAATGGCAGCATGTGACCACCCATCAGCTGATCGCAAAGCAAGCAAACAATAGAAGGGAAAAAGCTTTTTGTCTGGATATCCACCTTTATCAAATATGAGTATGTAATGTGGGGGGTGAAAGGATGTATTTTGAACATGAACGGGGTATGAGTTCCAGGCCTGCAATAAAAACACTATGTTCCCTGACCACTGCAGACCTTAAACAGGGTGAAGGTGCACCATGTCCTGTGTAAGTGATACCTACTGCCGTATATGTAGTACAGAGGCTGACTGAAGAGTCTAGACACAATTATTACAGCTAAACACTATAGTAAGGAGGAGTGTCTGGTTTCAATGAACAGCTGAAGTGATAACACTGCACAAACACCTGTTCAACTGTATCTGTCTCTATCATGTATATATACTCGAATGATACACTGGCTTATCTGAACTGGGGTTACTACAGTTTATTTCCAGGATAGAGTAATGAGGTTGACAATGACTAATCCTTCCTGTTGCTGATGCTGATATTGCAGGCGCTTAGCAAACTTCCTTTTTTTAAAATACTCGTTTCCCATAGCACCCAGAAACAACATCTGATCAGTGTCACGTGCAGTGACAAAACGCTTGCTTTGGCAACGCTTGTTTTCATACACTACTTACCCGTTCTCAAGCAGCGTCATGCACACAACCTCCTTCACGCCGGGGTTATTCGCCTTCTCGGCTGAGCACCGCTGCAAGTTCCAAGTGCCCACACGGATCACCGACTTGCTGTCGCGCAATCCAGAGAAGACTTCCACGGTCGGCCGGGTCGAGATGATCTCCGTCGGCCCACCTGGCGGAAGATCGAGTTCCTCACTCTGTAGGCTGAGAGAGGTCGGACTCGCTTGCGATTTGCTAGTGCAGCCAACCCCACCATTAGTGTTTGTGGAAGGCGTTCTAGACCGTTCCACAAAAACCTGGAACCTAATTTTGTCCAGCAGTGAGGAATTGATCTGATTAACTTTCACCAGATCCTCTATACTTTTGAATGGGCCGTGCTCATTACGGAAGTCGACAATGTTCTTGGCGATTTTCTCTGTGATGCCGCGGATGCTGACAAGCTGCGCAGTTGTGGCGGTATTGATGTTCATGCCGGTATACGTCAGGTGCTCGTGGTTGTGCTCTTTGCGCAGTGACGACGAGGGGGAGTGCTGGGACGAACCCGTTCTGTTGCTTACGCAGATTTCCAATTTGATAGCCTCTAGTTTGGCAGCTCCCACCCCGCTTACCAGCGCCAGGTCTTCCACTTTCTTGAACCCATCGATGCACTCTCGGTACTCCACAATGTTTTGCGCAACTGTGCGGTTCACTCCGGGCAGGGTCATGAGTTCCTCTTCTGTGGCGGTGTTGATGTTCAGTCGCTCCTGGTTGACCATGATGTGACTGAAGTTGCACGCCGCGCTGAACTTGCGCTTGCTGTGACAGAAATCCGATGGATCTTTGGGGATCGAGCGGTGGCATCCCAGATTCCCCCCCATTACGAATTACCTGCGTAGAAGACCACTCACAGTACTGACAGACGAGACACGCAGCTGATATGGAAAACAACAGAAAGTGACTTACATACACACCAGTCCAGTTGAGCTATGCTACTCAGTTAGCCACATGCCCGGTATACATATCTAGTACAAATACCATTGGCTTTAATTTAGGATTTAATATCTACGTAATGCTGCTTGATTTAGTTCATCTTCATACATCCAGCAAGATAGCAAAGTTATCGTTAGTTAGCTTCGCAAAGATACCAGGTTGTGTCTTCTCAACTGGTGCTGTACGTGCACGTCCATGTCCTTCTTGAATTTCCTGTAATCCTGCGTGCTTTCGTGCCTTTTATTTTCGGTTAGTCTCCCGGTACATCCTTGCTCCGGGTCTGGTGGCAGCCGGGCAAGTGTGTCATTCAAGCGCTGTCTCCCCCGCCGTTTGCTCAGCGCAGCTCCGTACGGCGTTTGCAGCACCGTAGACGTCATGCATTCTTGCCACCCAGGCAGGGGGGCGGGGCTGGCAGCAAGAGCTGACAGAGCATGCAGGACATCATCACATAGCTGCGTACCGGCCCCGCTGGCACGCCCGACTGTGAGAGAGGTTACCTTATAACATTCACAATTCTACTGCCGCAGTATGCGTAAGTGCGACATTAACATTTAATTAAAGATCTAATGCTGATCAGATAGTTGACAAAAGGTACGCTGCCACTGTACAGCCATTTACGGCATATTCCTTGAAACACTGTTTAATTTCCCAGTTGCCTGACTCAATTGCAAAGACTCAAAAGAGCAAGTAGATGTCACAAATTCATGTCCATAAAACCGGTAACATCTTTACTTTTTTCCATTTCCATTAGCTATTTCACAATGGTACAATAATTAACTATAACTAACTATAAGCAACAAAACGATATGATCACCTGTGAGTGCATGCTCTCTTTTTCCGTGGTCTGCTTGTAAAGGCACACAGAATGACTGTGTTCGTGTTCTCTGAGCTGACTTCACTCATGAAGATCAAAGCAGAAATGCATTAACAACAAAAAATGGCTCATGAAGTTGACTCATGTATATTGTACATACTTATTCCCATTCCTGAAGGTCCCCATGATTGATGTCACAATAGCTCTGCTGAGGTTTGTTTGCACTGTTTGCTTAGCTTCTCTCATTGTCAGGCAATGATTTGCATATAGTCAATGATTGTTTACAGCAGCTTTTCCTCACAATATTTGAGAGAGCAGTGCTTAGAGTATGAATAATTTACTTGCTGTCAATGTGCTATATCAGCTTCTGTCTTACTGACTAAATTTCATTCCAAACTATAATGTATTATTTATTGTAATATCTGACTGCATTCCATAAAGTTGACCCACACAGCTGTGTTAATTTGGGTCCAGTACTTCATCCAGGGGTACAGTGGAAGTTGAATCCATCACAGTATGCAAATGTGGACTGTGATTGTTAGCTGGAGACAAGCTAAAAATCCCAGGATGATAGTAGAATAAATGTGATTATGATCTTTTCCACACACTTGAGAAGCTTTTTTTCTTTGCATGAGATTCTGAAACAGTAAGAGGTTTAGAATCCAACCTCATTAAGCTTCCTTTAACGCAATCTAATATTCCATTTTTTAGTTCAACCCAAAATGGTGGCATTGTCTCCTGCTGGAGTGAAGACTGTCCATGAGTGTATATACAGCCCTCATTTTCCAAATTTAACACACAAAGGAGGTGACTAGACTCTTGTAGCCATTTTATCAGGCCAGAACCTCTCCCACCAACTTTATCTTCTGGGTTTAATGAACCAAGCTGCTCCATGGGCCATATTTTCAGCATGTAATGCAATCCCATCTGAGCTCCAAAACTGGGTCAGTGCCACAGAACATTGGAGCACACAGAGAGTGAAAAACAAGGCCAATAAAGAGAGAGAGAGAGTTGGGGGGACAGGGTAGAGAGAGCGAGAATTCTCAGTAAACTGCCCCAATGATGTAATAGGACTTTGGTCAAACAAAGGGTCAGTTTCTATAGCACAAGCTAAAGCTGACAGAATACAGATGACAACATAAATGTTATCTTCTGATAACAATAGGGATGTGATGTTTGGTGCTGTGATTTCTGTCTGACTAGTCTGCACTGTATTGTGTGGCAGAGTAAACAGTGACGTTAACAATCAGTCCATGTCTCGCTCTTGCGAGAGTGCACAGACATACACAGAAATTGTTCAGCTCACTGTAAGCTGAGTAGGTGAGTTATAAAACCCGTTCTGCCCATAAGTTTGGGCCAGACACAGAGTTATGGGGGGTACTGCCAAACAGGATCTTTCACTTCCTCGGGAGTAAATTAGCCTTCCTGCATTGTCAGCTGTGGCACAAAATTAATCAGGAAGCAGATGCCTGGTTCCACCAGAAAGGTAGGCATGAAGTTCAGCAAGAAGTGGCAGGCATCCAATGGAGCACTACTGTAGAAAGTGGCGTAAGAGGCTGTTGTAAATTCTGTTATATAATAGAGGTTGGTTGTGGTGTTAGAGGGAGACGTTGTGATGGAATGGTTCAGAGGTGGGGCCAAGCAACTCTGACCATCCACATGGATCTCCTGACAAGTTCCTGCAGTCTTCGAGTGGGAGTTGGAGCTATTGGGGAGGCACATTAAGTCTCCAGATGGTTGAGGGGCGCATGCTGTAGTCTCATAAACAGATCCCGGGGGTAAACTCCTCTGAACGGACTGCTTATATTGGTGATTCCCAGGCATGTAATTACTTGGACATTGTTTCTGTCAGCAAAGCCATGAAGGACAGGTTTTATAACCCTTGTTTCCTTGTTTTCTAATGGTAAATTAATCTGACTTGTGAAACAGTCCTTGAAAATGCCCATTCTCTGACTTTAACATAGAATGGTTAATATGGTATAGAATAGAATCTTGTAATGGATTATGGCAGCATTTGGAATAAAGTTTCTTACTGATGGTCTGTCCTTTGCCAGTAGTAATATTCAGCAGTAAATTAGCTTATTGAGCCTTTTATCCACACTGTACCACATAGAACTCCATGTGCCATTTGGATGGTCTGTGGGAACTCCCAGAAAGTTGTCTGCTGTAAAATCGTGGCAAACTGTGTATCAAAACTGTAAAAAGCACAGAAATAAAATGCATTTAAATTGGCGACAATAATTTAAATGAAGTACACTTAAAATTAACATCCCTGTGTCAAGTCTGTGGCTACATCCTGTGAGCTTGTTACACTAAGGACTGAGACATGTTAAGGAAGGTGGAGTGAGGTATCCAGTCTGTGTTGCTACGACCACTGCAGGTTGTGAATGAAAAGCTACTGCCTGTTTCTTTGCACTTAAAATTCACATTTTATTGTAACCCAGACTCTGTTCTCATTTGGAATTTACAGACAGATTTTATCACTTGGCCGAAACATGTGATGAGAGACGAAACAGCAAAGCACGACCAGGTAACCATTTGTCATCACGTTTAACAGTCCATGGTCGCAGTAAATGTTACCGAGCTGAGAGGAGAATGAACTGCACTGGATCGAAACTATATGTGAGCATTCACTCGAACTACTACTATGTTTTGTCCGTAACTTAGAGTAAGGATGTAAGAACGTATTACAGTTATTCTTCTTATTTTTTCTTCTTATTTGTTTTAATTAATTTCAGTAACCACCAAACACACAATGGTGTGAAAAATTTTTTAGATACACAGTACTTGTTCAGATTCATTACTTAAAGCTAAGGACAAAATGCTAGGGATAAACGGAATGCCATATGCAAGTCTTTGTTTAATGTGTGCACACATGTTCCTGGAGGTACTTTCGATAGCTGTAGTGCACAGTGACTTGCTTATAGTTAGTGAAGTGTATCTGACAGGATGGTTGACTCCTGTGGTTGATTTAAATGAGTTGGAGGATCTCCAGTCTTGTAAAGTGCTGCATTAGGAAGAGAACATTCAGTGCTAAGCTCAGAATGTCATGCAATAACATTGAGTGGACCTCATTGTGTCTGGTTTCAAGATAACGGGATTCCTTATTGTGGCATAACAACAAGGAAGCATAAACAGGGCATGCAATGATAACAGCAGTTGATTCTGGATTCTGTTCAGAAACCCCTGACTCAGTAAACCAGCTTTAACCCTCAGACCCTCCGCATCACTGTGGCCGTTTTAAATTGAGCAATGTCATGGGACAAGGGTCAGACTTTGAACAATGCTGCTGTGTGCAGCACAAAATAGTGACCACACAGTCAACCATGAGCTGAGAGCTGAGCTTTCTGTTTCATATGGTATGACTGGGTATGGTACATTTGCTTTCTGACCAGTAGGTTGTGGGTTTCAACATTGCAAGGTGTTTGCCTTCAATTCCTCATTGAAGTAACAAAATGTTAAATGTAAGTAATGTCATTCTGAATGGGTTAAGGTAATGAGATGCAGAATTTAGATATAATGAAATCGTTTAAAACAAATTAGAGCTTGCTTCACTGCTGTCAGACTTGATGCAATGATGTACATGGAGACTACAAGAAATATGTACAGTATGCACACCTGAACAAACCTTCTGAATCAAAATCCAGACACTACATCTGTGTAATGTTAAATGCCTGAAATTGCTAATTACAATGAGTTTTGTTCCCAGTGTAAGAGGTTTTTGTGACACAGCTTGCCCAGCCATGGTGGAGCAAGTCACTTATTTATGGATAAATTTGGCTCAAACTGACATCTCCAACTGACAGTATCTCTGAAAACTGTAACTTCCATAGGAATTCAGAACAGATGAGGGAGGTATTTAATTTACCATTTAGACACCAATAAACAGTCTCTGACTTACAAGTGAACATAAATGTAATAGTGACAATCGGAGGTACATCTTGGATGGCCTTAAAGAACTACCGATATGCTGATGGTTTTACACCCTTACAAAATCAGCCTATATCACATTGTATGGTCTGTGGCACAGAAGATCTGAACTGACCGATACCGATTGGGAGAGACCCAAAGCCTGATGAGCAGGGTATGACTTTGACCAATGAGCAGACAGGTTAGATAAACAACATCCCCGTTTCACAGAAGAGCACTGGTGCCCTGCCAGAACAGCAGGCTGCACCCCCCTGCGGTCCTTTGATTTGAGGCCAAAGTCCTGTTTCTGACCAAGTCTTATGCGGGAGGAAGAGGTGCAAACAAACCGTAGGGAAATATGAACGTAAGTGAAATGAACACTGAAATTGCGTGGTGCAAATACAAAGTATGTTTATTTGTAGAAATTCAGAAGTCATAAAATGATAAAAACTGAATAGCAGGCTGTTGGCTTGGCTATCCTCTCCTGGGGGGCCGAGATCTCATCAACTTATTGAACACAATCATTTGCTTTTATGGTTTACTGTACGTTTTCTTTTTTAATGTAAACACTGTATCATGTCTCAATATCATAATAATTTTTGCCCTGTACTCAAAGACATTGTATTGAAATATACTCCTAGAAACCCAAGGATACAAATGTATAAATACCTCACTGGACCATGTAAATCAGATTAACTCTCTATGAGAACACTGAGGGACATTTATGCCATCCCTTTGAGGAAGGTACATCACTTCTGGGCTGCTGGTATAAACATGTTCCAGCAGTACAGAAAACACAGACTACGTAACCTCATTTAGCCTCATTCAAGTATCTCAATGTACAATAATAATTTTGTAATTCAACAAATTTGTATTCAAATGATCATTTAGCTAGGAAAAATTGATTTATTTATAGCAAAAAACATTAAACTATTTGAGAAATTACTGACTCAACTGTCAGTAACACTGAGGTACTCTGTGGTGTGAAAAAAAGAAAAATTTTTGAATCAATTATGGGAATATGCCCTGTGCAATACTAATGTGCTTATCAAACATCATTAACTTTTAATACATTGCCCTCTGCTGGAAGAAAATGGTACTGTAATCCTGTCAGTAAAATGTACTGTTCCAAAATACACTGGTGGATTATATTCAAACAAACATGAAGGATCCTCATATACAACAGTAAGCAATGCTTAATTTGATACATTATATTCAACCAAAAGGAAAATTAGCTTGTACAAACTTAATTCCTGTTCAATTCCCGTTTTCTGCATTTTTCTCAACGGAATAAATGAAGCAATACAAATAACATGGCCTGTATCATCACAAGTTTATTACGTGACTTTGTACAATACAAATGAAAAATAAAATTAAAAATACAGAGATGCAGTACATGAACAAAGCTAAATGTGGTGTTGACTTTTGACGGTCAGGAAAACCCAATGCTGACATAACAACACACTCACAGTCGGCCTTTTTAGTTATTTACTCACTCTCAAATGCCTACTGAAGCTACCTTGACCAGTCAACAAACAGGTCAATCCTCCCAGAGTTTTCTAACTTACAAAAATTGAGATTACTTAGCAGGGCCATATATATATAAAAAATGAAACCAAACTAAATGAAACATTACATTAATGACGTTATACATGGCGGTCCAAGGTTAGATAATTTAAATTACTAGAAATAAAAGAAGCCTTACTTTTTGGGAGATAAAGCAATAACCAATGTTATAAAAAAGCCTGAGGTGCAATTCAGCCTCGAAGTTTCTCTTAATCGTGCCTGTCGTCACGGCTTGAATGTGAGAGTGGACTTTTTGAGTTGGTTTGTTTTGTGTTAGGATACTCTGTATAGGACTCTGCTCAGTACATCTCCTGTGTTATGCATATTTGACAAAGAAGCATAGAAAAGAAGAATGTTTACGGCATTTTGTTCAGAAACACCATACTTTTTTGACATCATGGAAGAACTGGATTTTTTTTTGTGTAAACAATCAACCACCAAAACATGATTGTACAACAGTTAGACATTTTCTTTGCATATAACGGTAGACATGTTTTATTTAATATAGAAAAAGGAAAAAAAAAAAAGTAAAACCGAGTTTTTGTGGGTTCAGCCTGTGCTGGACTAAGTTTCATGGTGGTTAAACTCCCCATCAAACCCAGAGGCCACAGACAACACTGCTCTGGCCATCCCTCATGCAGGTGATATTGAGCTGATCTGGTGTGTTGTTGGTTGAAAGAAACACAGATGTCCAGGCTGGAAAATTGGCAACAAGTACAAAGCGGTGTTCCTCAAATACTTTAAAAGATCTTCTTTTTTTTGTTCTTCTCCAAGGTCCTGACAGAGTGAGAGGGACAACAGAAAAAGAGATAATTTAATAAAAAATGATTTCTGTACCGGATAATAATGAATTGGTGTGCCCTAAACATGTTCCACTCAGCCATAAATAAACTCATAAGCACAATATACATGAGATCCACCATAATGTACAGGGCCTTTCAGTTGTTACATTACTTATCTGCTCAAAAGATGCCCTTTCCAGGTCAATGTGCATGATATCAATCTCTACAGCTGGGCATTTACTGAATTCAAGTGAAGTACATTACTCAAGGGTGCACTGGCAGTTACCCACCGGGAACTGAACCTGCAACTTTGTGGCTAAAAGCCAAGGTCCTTAACCAGACACTGCCACTGTCTGTATGCATTTGAAAGCGTGTGGAGACAGGTGAGATTTACCTGGAGGCGTCCATTTTCTGCTGCTCCAGCTGACGCTGCTGTGCCTCCCAGCTGGCCCGGTCCTCCTCAAATTGACGCCGTTTCTCCTCCAACTCCTTGTGCTGCGCCTCCAGGTTCTTCTTCATCTGCTCATGGCGTCGCTGTAACTGCAGCCGCACACGTTACAGACAGGGATCAGTCTCGCTCGCAAGCGGGAAGGCCAGTGGTATGGTGCCTTACAGGCACCAAACAGCATGTCACCAGAGACACAGGTGCACGCTTAGAGACGCACAAACACTTAGGGGCATACAAATACACACAGATGCACACACATACACAGAGACAGACATATAGAAAGACAGACACTTCGACAGGGACACAAACTGACATGTGTGCAGCGTCATGGGCAAGACAGTACAATTATTCACCACCAGCTACTTGAAACCAGCTAACACATTAAGGGCATGTGGATCACTCAGGAAGCAGATGACACCGGAGCCTGCAGCTCTCCAGGATCAAAAGCAGCACCAACAGCCTGTGAGCCTGAAAAGCATCTCTGAACTGTCCAGAACAGTACCTCTGCCTCAGAGTCTTTCAGCTTCTGGATTTTCTCCTTGACTTTCATCTCGAAGACCTGCTCCATCTCCATCTCCATCTTCTTCATCTTGGCCACATGTTCCCGTCTCTCCTCCTCCATCTGGGCTAGAGGACTCCTGTAGGGGACGCACACACAAACCACCACCACTTACTACCGCCACCTTTGTGGAATAACTGCCCTGCAGCCCCCAGGGGGCGCCCTACTCAGCGATGCCATCTCTACCCTTAGACACCTCATTTGCACCCTGCTAAAGAGTTAGAATTCTCCCACTCCCAACAAAAATTGCAATTCTTAAACGAACAAGTTGTCAGGGCAGAAACTACACAATTTTCTTGATAATCCATCGACAGGCAGAGAGGAAGAGGGGGAAAGCCACAGTGAACCAGCACCCTTACCTTTGATGTGGAACGTCCCAAGAGCCCAGAGCTCAGAGCCAAGCAAGCCCTCTGGCAGTGTTAGTAACTCAAGCTTTTGCAGTGTATCAGTAAACTCTAAGACCAGGCTGCCATCAACAGAATACAGTTTACAAAATCAATGCAACGGTTATTTCCATAGCGACCATACAAAATGCATTAGCGACCAACCCTGCTCAGTAGAGATATGAGGCAGAACCGTATAGTACAGAACCATGTTTACAGTGAACTAGTGGGAGTAGGAAGCACTGTGTCCTGATTCCTGTGCTGAGTTTACATATAAAACTGTGCCTGGGCCCCTCTTGAAAGCTCTGAGACGCCTTGAGAGGAGAAAGGGAGAGGGCAGCATGCATACCACCTGTCAGCTCTAACAGGGGACACATCATCCACCCAGGAGGAGAGAAAGCATCATCAAAGCCATCATCTTACATCAGGGTTTGGAGTAACATAAATGACCACTTACATGCCTTCAACTGTGTCAAATCTAAAAAAACAGAAACACAAACTTAGCATGCTGACATTAGACCATGCACTAAAAAAAAAAAAAAAGCATCCATTCACATAAAAGGTATTAAAAGTGAGGGGGACAACAAATTGGGTATTATTTTGCTGCAAAAGCACAAAAAAAGAACAAATTAACAGTGAGCTCAGGTCCAGCACTTTAAACAGAGCACACAGAGTGCAGGCTCTGGATTAGTAGTGCCTGAGGACTGTGTAGCTGCTGTGTTAGCACCGGTGTGGTGAAGAGCAGCGGTGTGTCCCACATTCTCTTTGGCGCCTCATTTTCTGCTGTGCTGCTGAGGGTTAAGCTTGGCTCTGCTTTAGTGTGGAGCAGCATTGTGTCGGGATTAGCCTGTGCTGGCCCATACGGAGGTAGCAGTGGGGTTAGGGTTAAAGACCGGGCCTTTGACCTCTTGTTTTCCTTCCCGTGCTGACCTGACCGATCCGCCTTCGGGCACTGGGGGCATGGCTAGTGAGGCGTACACACTGCCCCTTTTCTACATATCACGAACATCATCAGTTTGCTTTACAGTCAACAATGACATGTCACTTTAAATGCGCGTCGTAAAGTCATATACGAGGTGAGGATAAATTCCCCAAATACTGCTATGCAAGTCACTTCGTCAACAATTAACATTTGCAAAGAGAGAAGCTCTGAACGCACTGCATGTTGACACATTCAGGGTGAGCTCAGCACTGAACTCTCATACTCACTTGGTGAGCTGGCCCTTGCTCTTATTATTGTCCACTCCGTTGTAAGTAACGGCCGCCAGCTTCCTGCTCCTGTAATTCTCATAGTGAACATTATTGGTCACGTCCTTTAGGTCCTGCATGTGGGTCCTGGAAACAAATACAAGCAAGGGACCCCTGTCAATCACCAAGCACTCACATGATACTGTACTTTAATAAATGCTGTCCATTCATAATTACACTTTATGGTTACTTGGCATTCTTGCAAAGTGCTCCCATTACCTTACACTTTTATTGTCACTAATCGTTTTGTGTCAAGACATGATACCAGTTAATCACTTCTTATTAGTTACTGCATTAGTGGTTAAACAGTTTTAATAAAAATTCATTGAAGACGGACGGATTGGTACCTGATCAGCATGTTTCTTAGGATAGTGAAATCACAGTGCTCTCCATTCTCCACTGTAGATGAAGAACAGGGATCAGAATCAAACATGCACAGACGCACACAGTCTCAAGGACAGCCTGAGAGAGCAATCAAAAGACTGACACATGAAATGACTACATCAACACCAACACAAAGCTATTTAGACTGAGCAAATTTCTTTGATGTCGATCTCTCTCGTCTACATGTGATGTAGACTACCTGCACTTTCCACTGAAAGCAAGCCTGTAATAAACTAGTAATAAAGCCCTGTGCAAATGTCATTCATACTGTCATGTTTGCTGATTTTAATAACACACGTTTACAGACAGCACAATTTTCCCTTTTTTGTTCCGCTGGTATTTGGTGTGAATTTCAAAATCTTGCCTGCACTAACCATGAGCTCACAGCTATTTGCACAGTTTATCCACTAGAGGGAGCAAGTGATCACAGAAGGCCTTGTCCTCTCAACTAGGGCAACGGAGGAACGATTGAACATATGCACAACCATAAGTGTAGAAAAAAAACAGAAATTATTTAATGCCTTTCTCCCAAGATTGCCCAAGAATACTTGCTGTAGCACATCCCACCAGCACAGAAAATGAGAATGGGAGGGGTGTCTATATAATTCACATCTATGTGGCTGCTCATAGTCTTCTACTCCAAGTTTCTTAGTTGGACCTTCAGCTGCACCACAAATGTTCTGTTTGTGGCCAGACATTCCATGACCTTTATGTCACAAGCTATTAATACTCGCACAATATGGTGCCTGTCATTTTCATCCAGGAACGCCTACATCACCTACTCACCGCGTGAGATAAGTGACGTTACCGTAAACCTGATAATGGCATAAAGTCTCATTCAAGTGAAACGGATCAATCGTTACATAACCTCCAAACATCCAAGTAAATGGAACTCTGTTTGGTCTCTTGCTGACATGTCCTTTATCTAAAGCAGCCCAATCGTGCATTTCAAACAAACTGCTCTGACTCCCCTCCTCCATGCAGGCCCACAGCTAATAGCAGAAACACTACTAATGCTGAATTTAGGCTTCTATCTCCCACTCTGATGGAAGTCTCTTCAGCAGCCAGGAATTTTAATTGAGCAGGGAAGATAGCGCATGTAGAGTAAACAAGTTAAGAGCTGGTCACCAGGCCAGCAGGAAGGAATCATGTTAGTGTAATGTGAGCCGTATGGGCTTGTCGCTTGCAGAAACTTGGTTGTGACTGGGTCTGCAGTCATTGCTTTTACAGCAGCAAGTTCAACTAGGATGTGTCCGCAGAACCCTTAACTCTCCCACAATCACCTCGAAAAGAGAATCATTTAAAAGAGTGATGAAAGACGTTCACTATTCACTGAGAGCAGTGGCATAAAGCAGCTTTCAGGTCAGGGAGTCATAGACATAAACACAAACTGGTCTCATGACGTTTGCTTCCTCATTTACCTTCCGCCACACCCCAAGGGTACTGCCTTCCTCTGACCCTCTTCCCATTCACCTCGATGATTGTGTTGCTACCAACGACAGCCAGAGGTAAACGATCCTGTGACGAGAAGACGGTTTTCCACCATTTAAGAATCACATCACAGTACATTCGTAAGGGTGCAGCAGCACGGAGCACTACTGAGGATATAAGAGTCCTACTGGAGGGTTGTCCCCTGATATCTTCAGAGGGACACTGCTGCCATACCTTTGGCCTGTGCTTAATCTGGTATACTTTAAAAAAAAAAGTTACATGAATATGTGACAATTATTGACACCTTGCACAAAGACAATGTGTGAACAGCACTGTAGTATATTCTCTCCAGCTGGCCTAATGTGTGTCAGAGTGATGTCACTGCAAAGCCCTGAAGGACTCTCAGTAACACAGGAAATGGAACAGGCCACTACTGACAAAAATAACATCCCCTAGGGCTTCACTTTCAAACAGCGTGGTCCCTCGGACACGGTCCTCTCAAGGTCACTGACACTTGGAACACTCACGCACATCTTATTGATTAGACTGACTGTGGGGGCTGGGGCCGAGCTTGCCAAGCGACAGCACGACCTCATCTGGTGTGTCATGCACGTGGGTTTCTACCTTGATCTTCTTCACCAGCTTATTCTCCTCTTCATCGTCTGTCTCTGGGAACTCGTAGATCTTGATTTTGTGCTCCTGGATTTCCCTCATGATCTGCGGGAGAGAAGAGAGTAAGGATACAGCACAACTCTGTGGTGGATTGACCCTGAATCCTCCAATGACTGACAAAAAAAAAAAAAAAAAAAAAAAAAAAAAAAAATCAACCAACGAAGCCTGGGGCCACCCATCTTTGGATTTGCTTTGTGTTGATGGCAGCTTCCAATTTTAAACTGACATTAATAGAATCATAAGCAACCAGTTCTTGGGGAACTGCTTTAGCTGGCTCATCTGCTTTTAAAAGTATTCTGACAATCGTTTAACTACGTTTAATCTTCATTCTGGTGTGTTCAGAACTGATATGAATTTGATCTAAGTTAAAGCCTCAAATTCAGCAAGTACATGAGGACACAATTTAGCCCTGATGTTCTGAGCAGGTCATATGAAACGTGGCACTGCTGAAGAGGCCATGCATGCAGGTGCAGTGTAGAGAGGAAATGCTGTGCATGTTTTTACTGGTTATCTTTTCAAGTTGACAGTGTCTCCTTTCCTGCCTCTGAAGAACAAAAGGAACGTGGTCCTTGGCCTATCTCCTCCTATGGTTATTCTATAACAGACAGATGGCCGTGTTTGTGCCACCAGTATCAGAGCTGAAGAGACTCTCAGAGACCTTAACGACAAATCACTCCATGGGAGAGGGAAACTGAAAACAAATCATATGCACACTCACACAACACACACTAAATGCGTACACGCTGTAAATGTGTAGCACTAAATTTATTGACGGCCAACAAGCCTATGATTATGATTTGATATGGGGCTTTTCTAATGCTCTGAAAACAAAGAATAAAGGTGTCGGGTATGTGAGCTAAATGAACACACAGCACGCTGCACACTGACCTGCTTCTTGAACTGTTGGCACTCCTCAGGAGTGAGAGTATCGGCTTTGGCAATGAGAGGAATGATGTTCACTTTCTCGTGTAACCGTTTCATGAACTCGATGTCCAGCGGTTTCAGTCTGTGGGAGTTCAAAGGAGGTTCCATGAATATGTGTCACAGAGATTAATAAAACTCTTTTCAAGCACTGCGTTTTTACTGGAGTATACATTTTTCATACTGTTCAAAATATTAATACCATACACAGAAACACTGGACCACTGTCAAATGATACAGATATATTACTATCAATGAAGTTCTTTTTTTGCATAACTGCAAATGCAATAACACATTTAGATACTGCACTAGGTTTATAACCAATGCACACCACACCGGCAAAACATTTTCTATGGAATCTCTTCAACCTTCCAATATACACGGTTCAATCAATCTTTTTATGAATACCAGCACGTGACAATATTTGACTACCCAAAATAAAAAAAAAAAAGATATATCCGCTTGAAGACTGTCAAGACAGTAGAGTTATAACTCCTTATTTGAAATATTTATAATGAGTGCTAAATTTAATGTAGTAAAACAATGCAACAAGTTACGGATGCTTGTAATTCTGATTAATGATCCATCACTCAAACTGAAGGTGCTGTCAGCTCCTTTCCCTAAAGTAGTGTCTGACAACATGAACACAACCAGTGCACCTGATCCTTACATTCTGCTGGTGCACAAGCACATGAGACAAAGCCAGTATGGAAATGTTTTTAAAAAAAAAAGACTGGCTTCATGGTTTCCCCATTCACTTACCATGAAACCCTTTTAAGAAGCCAGTAGGGTGGGTCTAAGATTAAACTCTAGTTTCTGTGGTTGGGTGCACATCAAGACCTAAGAACTCATAGATGAAGGCCACTGACTTGGTGTATGCTCTATACTTTCAAGCGAACATTTTCCCTGAGGTTCAATTTCAAGCACTTGCTGGCTTTTCTGCATAATAAAGCTTCACAACAAGCAGCAGTGAGGTAAAAATGCTGAAAGCAATTGTGAGGTACACTACAGCTGATTTTTCAGAGGCTGAAGGCGTTCAATGAGCACTTCGCTAAACTGGTCTTTTGGTGCAGGCCCCCTGTTTACAGAGCAACAAGTGATTTGTGTCTGGAAGGCCAGCTCACATTCTTCCGCACCACTGGGGAAAAGCTCCTTGTGCAACGCGCTCAGACGGAACAGAAAGCAGAGAGGTACTGGGCAGCGTCAGGATGACATACGCTGCTGACCGTCCCCGATGATGACAGACAGCTGGCCCTCTGAGGGGAGGATTGTCCGGGACACAATGTCCCACAGAGCGGGCGTGTCATCTCCTGGGTAACACCAGGGCCAGGGCGCACTGCCTCGCAATGTCTCCCTGGATGCAGAGCCAAGGTCCCTGGGAACCTTTATTGTTCAGACTACAAAACAGTCCACTGTAAAAACGGGGTGATGGTGGTGGGGGGGGGGGGCCCTGCTGATCACAGGATAGACCCAAAAGCGCCAAATAAAATAATCTGAGGAGTAACCAGCTTCATGTCTCCTTTGCCGTTCAACAAAACTGTTGTTCATTAAGCAACTTGGAGTATTAACCCAAGCCATGGTATTTGTATGTCAGCAAGTAAAGGAAAATGAATTAAAATAGTATTCCCTTTTCCATACATTTCATTATGTATAAACACTAAATGATTAAAATCCATTGTTCACGTTTCATGACAATGCATTCTGCATCCTCACTCCAATGTAAAACAGTGTAGAGACTTCCATGGAGCGAAGTCTGGTGAAGTACAGAGTACCGAATAATCATCCAGTACTCCAGGACTAAAAAGGGACTGCATAACATATTTTCCTGAGTCATCTTTAACATTTACTATTTTTCTCGCCAAGCAGCAGCTAGGGATCACTACATAAACAAGTAAATGACTTAAAACGTATATAAAAATTCATTATTGTGTGCTGAATATTTACTTGAATGGTTTTTACCTCTGGAGTCAGTATCTGTTACGGGTATCTTTACGCTATACTGATGTCATAAGCCACAGAACGTACCCGTGTCCCGAGGGGGCGATGAAGTACAGGCAGCAATGCACTCGGTTGTCTGGCATCTGTCGTCTGTTCACACGGGACTCTGCGTTGAGGTAATCCTCGAACTTGCTGTCGATGTGGTCAATGACAGGCTGCCAGCTGCAAGAGAGAGCACGCGCCGTCACCCGGAGAACGACACACCCACACGTCCGGATCGAAGGTGACGGAGCACGCCTACCAGTTACTGTTGTCGACAGCATCTCCGAAGCCCGGGGTGTCCACTATTGTAAGGAGTAGCTGGACCCCACCTTCCTTCACCAACACCTTGGACTGTTCCACCTGGGAAGAAATGGAATAAAATCCGTGATTAACACCATTCCCGGTAACTTCACAGAAGGAACTGAATTTCCTCTGCAAGGAGACGCCAAATATAAAACTGAAGCTGTAACAAAAGCAAACGTTTGATTCAGTGTGTGGTCACAAACATTTTTTTTTGCACATAGACTGCCACCCTACTTGATGCTGTACTTTCGTAATAAGCAACAAGGATAAAGTTCTGATCTGGCCAGGGTTTCCATAAGTCATCCATCACTTGGAAGGACAAGAAATGTTGTTATGGCTTGTAATTTATTATTATCTAACACAGAACCCTGCCCTGCACATTGTAAGCACTAATGTCATGAGCGTAAAATTGGAAGCCAGCCCTATGTAACGCTCCTGCCTCGGCTGACCTATTCGGCACTTCCTTTTCCCTGTCGTCCCCCTTTCCCACCAACCCGCCCCTCTCATTCTGACTCCAGGGCTCATGGTTTACAGACTCATGTCAGGACAAACTAAACCACTATCTGAAGACTATAATACACAATAGCCACACTGAAATACATTGTTCAAATGCTGACATTTAGCTTTATCTACTGAGCTTCAGTACTCATTCTACAGTGGCCAATAAGGAAACGTAGGTGGGTGGAAAAATTTCAATTGCATATGAGCAGTTAAAAAATGAAATTGCTTCAGTGGGGCTATGTGCTTACTTTTATTAATATTCTTATTAACAGAATATTTCAACAAGTTTTCATCTAAAACAATTATGTTTAAGAAAGTCAGCAAACAAAAACAATTAGAAAATTGTAATATGTTGCATGAACTTTCCCACCTCAGTTCAAATGTAGTGTGGGAGTTAACTTGGGAGCAGCAGTTACTATGTTACAAGATTAAATTCCAAGGAAACAACACAGGCCTCAGTTTCTTCTGGAATGATACACTGAATACTTAATCATTTTGTCAGCAAAACAGGGAAGCTACTTGAATAAATTTCTGTGATGCAACGTATCATAGGCAGGCAACCAAAAAACCTGAAAGATTTCCTCATTGTGACATCTATTACCACACTCTGAAGCCCTTTTGGGTTTAAGCTCTAATGCTCCTTATTGACAGAAACCCTCAAGGCATTCTCAATGTGAAATACCTCAGTAGAATGACCTGACACAAAGGAACTAAACCTGCTGACTAGCAGTTAATATATGGCTGCTGCTTTCAATGTATTTATTTTGGAAGCAACAAGTAAAGAACAAACACATTCTGATGTTTAAACTGCACACCAAGTAATCACAGAAAAGAATGGAATACTTACTATTTGATCCCTGGACATTCATTTACTATTTCACCCTACTGTTTTCTTCAGTCTAGCTAGCTATAGGGTTTTAGAAACACCAAAGGTAGACTTCCTGTTTTAGAAATGACTGAAAATGTGGCTAAAACCCTTTGTAACAGCATGCTTATCCCACTGATTGCAGTTTCATGTGGATATGCCATCAACCTCAGTTGTAATTCACCGCTCCAAAGACAAAGAAGCTATAAACAATTGCTCACAGCAGATTGAATACTACAACAAAGTTCTCAAATGCAAGAGATAAGGCATATCATTGATCCAATGGTCTATAAAAAAATATTACAGGGTGAGTACAGAATTAGGTACATTATTGTGAGACGTTTAGGCTTCAGAACAGAAAAAAAAATAACAGTGATAATGTAATCTTCATGTCAATGAAGACAAATACTGATTAATGCAGTCTTCGGAGCAGGAATGTAAACAGACCTTTTATAGGATGTGCGTGACGACACATGCTCTCTAACACCTGGTGCTACTTGGAAGAGATTCTTCAGTCTTTTACTCTCGGCACAGTTGGGCACATGACCCACTTACGGCACATGCAGGAATCCTTTAAAATCCCTGTGCAAATCCTGATCCTGTCACCAACATCACCTTTAACTCCAATGAGACTACAACACAGGATTCGTCGAAAGCTCTCTTCTGGTACAATCCCAACACCGACCCAACTGCTCGACAGCAACCTTGTGTTCAAGATTCAAATAAGTCTGTCTAGCAAGAGAAACAAACATGCTACAACTGTTTGCAGCAAGGTGTATGACAAAAGGTTTGACAGTGATCTGCATTACATGATTCAATTGTTACATTGTTAAATACAGCAAAAGATAAATACATCCGACACAAAGCACATGAAAAATACATTATTCTTTTAAACTGCCAGTTGCCCTAACCAATAAAGTTCCAGATGATTTTTGTGCCACATGAGAGAAACAGCTGTTCAACCAAGGTCAGCCACGGTCACGCAACAAACACACAACGACTGGGCATAAAAAGTGTCAGGGGTTAAATAGGACAGATTTGAGACTCTTCTGTCATGAATAACTGAGACAGCAGTCAAGGTCAGAGGAACATCGAGGCCACTCTTGTGCGGCAACAAGTAAGGATGTCTGTTTGTCCAGCTGTGGTGCAGTGTAATACCAGTTGCAGTTCTGAACAATTCTGCTGCTGCCAGTAGGTCCTACTCATTCAATGAATTCTGGATGCGTGCAACAGGAAAAGGACAGCGGATGTGGCCCTCCACGCACTGCTGTTTCCTGAAGAAACACCCCAGTCCATGAACCACGCAGCCTTTACTTTCAGAATGTTCCTGTGCTATCAAATGAATACACCCACACTTAAACTGACCCACTACAGCCCTTGCTCTTCTCCTTCCCTTTTCTCTGCAGCTGACGACTATGAGAGGAACTGCAATCACTCGGAATGTAATTATAGTGTTGCGCGCAAAAGGCTCTCGCTCCCGTCCCAACTCCCAAAAGCAGGAAAATAATACACAGAAATTATTCCGCAACAATCATTCATTCATGTTTATTGAGATTATGACTGAGCACAGAAAGTACCACGGGGATTTAAAAAAAATCCTGGAAACAAATTAGTGCAGACTGTAAACAGACCCCCGCTGGGCACTTAAAGGATTACGAAGATTTCAGGATTGAGAGATGTGACAAATCTGAACTGGGGAGACTGAAAGGGAACCATAACAAGCACTGCAGAGAGCAAACAAGGCTCAGGGTGGATGCGTCTCATCTCTTGGCACTGGCACTAGCAAAAACAACACGCGCACCTTCTCTCTCCTTCTCTACTGCCGGACTACTCAGAGTTTTTATAAGAACAGGAAGGAGGTAAACCTTCCCAAACACACGATGGAAAGTTAAGTTGAAAACTGCAGTGAAAAAATAAAGTTAGGAAACATGCATGCTGCGAAGACACAATTACCAGGCAAACAACCGCCACTGACCTTGTAGGGTACAGGCAGCACGGACCTAATGAACTGGATTCGTGCATCACGAGATGAAACGGGTGACGCTTATCCAGGCTGCATGTTGTTACACGCACGGCATAATGCTGCACCATTAGCCAGCTATGCTGTGGAACCAGAAATGCAGAGGGTGCAACACCTCTGAGGTTACTGTACATACTGAAGGCTAACACACACCAAACTGAAGCACGCGGTGTGTATGTTTGGTGGAAACACCATTGTTTTTATTAGGAAAAGGGTCTACCTTAAAGGTGGATAGGTGGATAAATGTTATGTGCTGTGCGTACAGAAACATACTACTCAGGCCTCTTTATACCAAGACACGGAAACCTACTGCAGCTACTTTTCAGGGCTTTGATCATCTTCAATGTGCGCGTTTTGAAAAACACCCAAATGTAGCCGCGCCTATGCAGAGGGACGTGTGAGGAAATGCTTTTGGTCTGTGTGAAGCAGGTATGAAGTCTCTACCAGGGGAAACACCCGTGCGCAACCCCCAATTATCGCCACCGCGCCTGGGAAGCCTCAGCACTGAGCTATGCTGGGCTCACGAGCCGATGTCTGTGGTGGCGCGCATAAATCCCGGCCTCCGCGGACGGCTCAGGCCATGAGGCATACCGCGCCTGGCTCTGACAGAAGCAGAAGACCAGTCCGAGCCAAAAGTACACTGGGGATGTTATTCACAGTGTGTGTGTGCTCCACCTTAACACATTTGAGCGATTACCATTTTTTTTACTATTCAAAAAAAAAAAGGTAAAGCGTACAACAACAATAATTCTACTCTTCTCTTGTTCTGCCTCACAGTGGATCACAAAGCTTATAGCACCTACTGCCAAGATTAGCACGGTTGACCTAACCTGCTTCAGAAAATTTCAGTTTCAATGGAAAATATTTTTCAAAAATAATAGTCTAAAGAGATATGAACAACGAAGAGGAAATCAGGACTTGCAGGACTTGTCATTTTCAACCGTTCCACCGCTGTGTGCAGCTGAGGTCAGCCTATAACTTTCTGTATTATGTTACTCACTCAGTCACCACAAGCAGTGGATTATCTTGACCTTGATCTTCAGCTAACATGTACGCCCCAGAATAAAGCTGAAAAGCCTACATTTCACACTTTTAATTGTGTCGCTAAGAATCATCTCTCAGCACACAACAACAACCCGATAAAGGAAGAGGTCTCCAGTTTACTTTGACGCATAACCTGTTTTGCAGATGGGTGGAACTGCTCTTTGAGCTCAGTGTGTTCAGAGGAGGCCTGTTGATGAGTGATTGTGCTCTGCAACACCAGCAGTTACCCATCAGTTATGGAAAAGTAGGGGTGGGCGATATGGCAAAAATATCACCACAATTTTTTTCAGGCAGGATCACGATCCACAATCTTATCACGATTCTTTACCAATCCCAGTTTTCAGGGAACAGCCCTTTGGTTGGTTTAAAAGTCAACCACTGACAGTACATGGTACCTCCACCCACTGTGAGGTTCATGAAGACTCAATAAACTGTAATTACAGTATGTATTGGGTATAGCTCACAGGTAACCCAGAGCTGCTACTGGTGAAAGTTCAAGGCCAAATCAGTACAGATGTTCATCCTGGCATTAACTGAGGGTCAGCCAGATGTAAGGGAGAGAGAAGAGGAATATTACATTTTGTAAATCGAATCATGCTCTCCTCATGCAGGAACTCAGACATCAACAAGCAGATCTGAGCATGTATGACAAAAACAAGTTCACAACAAGGTCAACAGAAACCTCTCTCAATTGCAATAGTTCTACTAAAAATGATGAAATCTGGAAGGGAAGCAAAAGTAATCTTTACAGTGTTTATACCAGTATGTTCATTAGTTCATCAATTTAAGTCAACAATCTTAAATGACATTATTCATAAAAAAGACCTGTTTAAACTTTACTTGCCAACATAAATATATATTTGTCATGCTGATAAAGTGAACTTTAGTAGATACATCTAAAAATAAAGAGCAAGGGAGAGAATGAAATATGTAGAGCTACAAGAGCTGGTCATGTGATCACCTGCACAGTCTTCTTTATTCTGTGTGAAGGTCCAGGGTATTCTGGAGAATACAAGTCTGTAAGGAACAGCGAGTTGATCAACGTAGACTTCCCCAAACCAGATTCCCCTAAAAAGAAGACAAATAAGGGGTGAGACACATGATTATACTTACAATAACATTCCATCCTTTCTGATACCAATTAGAGGCGCTAATATGATTGTTAATACTTTCAAAACTATGTAAACTAATGTACAACAGCATGCTCTAATAGGAGGTTGATAGTCAAACACTGACAAGGACGTCAAGGATATTTTCTCCTTTCTCTGTTTATTAATCGGTGCTTTAAGCTGCAGGATAAAAAACAAACTGAAAATTTGATAAATTCTGATAAAAACTGCCAAATGCAATCAACACAATGCACCATGTTCTTAACTTTGCAAACACTCAGCGAGGTATTATTTTTTTGGGGGGTTCTTGGACACCATCACTTCAGCAACCACTAAAATGAACACGAAATGTAAGAAAAGGAAAGAAGTAACATTTGCTTACATTCCTTTCTCAGAGTTACGCACAAGGGGCACTGCGGTTACATTTAATCTGTACTCCTGCCAGTTATCTGCACACTATCTGCACTGAGAGACATTTTGAATTAAACACATTCTTTAAGTGTTAAAATAAGATCTAAAGATAAGAGCTCGTGAGATCATGTCTGCTCCTGAAGTGTCCTGAGAACAGCCGCAGTAAAATCTCGCTCACTGAGCGGAGTAAGGGAACGGTCCTGAATGTTAATGCGGAGGGTGAAACACGGCCATTGTATAATGCCTGCTGTGTGATTCCATGTCTCCAGCTCTGATTACCTTTGTGCGCTTGATTTCCATGCCCATCCTGACAGAAACAATGGGGGCAGTGTGAGCGCGTGCTGTCACAGAGCGCTGCGTTTGGGTCTGACCTTTAACGAGCCGCCATCCAGCCAGCCGCGTACGAGCCGCTGTGGGCCGACTGTGTGTAAGAGAGAGGGAGCGTGGGGAGGGGGATGTGGTGGCGGCAGTGCCAAGGAGCATGTTCTCCCCAAAAGAGGCTCTCCAACAAAAATAGTTTCCATACGGCTACGGCCACACTGACCTCACAAACATAACAGAAATATTTAATGGTCTCTATGAGAATGTGAGTGTCATTTTTTTTGTAAGATTGAGGCCCACTTGTCCTACTGCGTTTCACTGGAATGAGTCTTGTGGTCTTGTATGAAAAGCAGATTAGAATGCTACAGTCATAAAAATGTCAGTTTAGGTTAGGAGAAAATGGAACTCTGACACAGGAAGGACGTACAAGACAGATATCTGCACAATGTCTGCACAGGAGACCTTGGTACAGCCAGGGAGAAGCAGAGTGACTCTCAGCATTGTGGACATCAGCCAGGAGCTCAGCACAGATCGGTCGGGCTGATAATGCACAGCCTCTCACACAGCGAGGTGAAGCCGCATCATTAACCTGAATTAGCCATTGCTGGCAGAGGCCACTGCTGGCATGAGCAGCACAGGCAGGACGAGCTGCTGGCAGAGTGAGACAAAGACCCGGGCATTATTAACGGCACACGGGATCAGGGACGTGGGAATGACCGGGAGGCTTCCCACCGCTGACGGAGTTCAATTACAGAGAAGGAGCAATGACAGGTGTGGGGGGGAAACACCCCTGGTCTCACACCTTCCTTTTCTCATCATTAATCTTCAGAAAAAAGAAAGGCGCCTGACCCAGCGCTGCGTGCTGCCTGACCTTTCGCAGAGAGGAAATCAATTCCAGCAGAATACTGACACAAGATGGAAAACATGTGGAAGAGGGCCAGAGCTATTCTTCAGGGCATGGATGACAACAACACGGCTGTTTAATTAAGAAATCAGACTCTGATGTGTTCAGACCGCTACAGTATTCATAACTAAATTGATTAAAAATGAGGTCCGCATCTGACGGCACATGTCAAACCTCTGATTAGCACCTTGTCTCGCAAGTCCATTCCATGAGCCATGAACATGAGGTGAGGTGAGGATAGAAAACGATGCGAATTGTAATGAAAACTGCAGTGAAAAACTCCCACGCACTGCAGGCACCAAAGGCTGAGTGTGCAGGAACAGTGCAATGAGGGCTAACATGCAGGGACACTCAGTCTACTCTTCTGAATAGATAGGCTGATTTGTGTAATGGGTTGTCAAAGCAACTGTCCAAGCTTTTCCTCCCATGAACAAAACGCCTACAAAAGACATGGCCGGGACATTAATGTGAAATAATACACACAGTATTGCAAAATTGACCCTTTCCAGCTGCACAGATTTGACTGCACAGCAGCTATAACGACATACAGAGAGATCTATAGCAACAACCACCAGAGGAGGGCTTCACAGTAAAGCGGGTGCCTGGCCAGGCGACTGTCAGCAGCCAGCACATTTCCTTTAAAGGAAATTTTATGTAGCTGTATAAACGATGAGCCACGAGGCCCCTTTGAATGCTGGGAATTTGAAGCTGAGAGAGGCAGGACATCTTGGACTGCACAGAGAGGTTTACTTTAATTCACGAGCTGGAATGCCACTGTAAGGAAGAAATGGAAACCACTGCTGTGGCAGCCCCGTAATTTTTTTGGGGACAGTACAGACGTGAGAAAATTATTTTCTCTAAGCTTATTCCACTGGTACTGTTCCAAAAGCATCAAGTGGAGAAGGGACTTCATTTCGAGCAGACACACTGCCAAAAACAAAAATTAACTTTATATTGTGTGCTCACAATCAAACAATTCATAATTATGTACAGAGGGGTCAGGGCTCCACTGTATAGTTTTTGTCTGAGTGCAGAGGAACTAGCTGGAGGAGAGACTTAGGAGCATATATTCACAGTGTCCTTTTACCAGAATAATGGCATAGCAAATTTACCACACTAAATTAAAAAGGGTCATGTGAGTTTTATGCAATCAGCACAAACAAAAAATAGAGAGACATCTAAATAGTAATGCCTTGCTAGCTACGTAACAAACCAAGCAGCCACTAAGCAAACTAGCAAAGTGAGATCAGAAGTATGTAGCCAGTTATTTAAATATTTTTGTTTCACTAGGCACTACAAATGCATAGAAATGCCTGATGCACATTAAAAGCTACAACAAAATAAACATTTAAACATACTAAAGTAAGTATACAGGTAGCTAAATATTATTAATAAAACAGGCTAAACCATTAATCTTTTTAATGTCTAGTTAACTGGCTAGCACATTGTCAAATGAACGTTGCTTGGTCTCCAACCAAAGCACAGCTACTTTGCCTAGCTATCCACTTCATTGTCTTAACTAGCAAAGCAGTTTCAACAGCTGTTAGAATTATCAATTTGTACAGATGAACAAATGAAAAGATTTGAATACCTAGCTAGTGCATAGACAATGAAAAAGATCAGTAAAGCGATTCTGGGAATTACATGTTTTACTGCTTACAGCAACACTGAACTTACACTTAAGGGTTATATCACTGAACTTAAACTTAACTCATTGCTAGCTAATGTTAGCTTGCTGTCCATCTGCCTAATAAACATTTAATTGTGCTACTTCTAGACAACATGAAGACAACACTGCCTCTCAGACAAGTTCTAGGTATTGCCATAACCGTCTTCTTTTCTGGTGCCTTTTTTCTCCAAATAGCTAGCCTAAAAGCTATACTGTGCTACCGAATCAAAGAGGGCAGTTACACTTCATTATTCAGCTCACTGAGCAGCTTGTGAGCAAGGAAATGTAACGATAAGTCATAAACATTCATCAAACAGTTAGCTGACTGTTCAGAATTGACCATAACAACCTCATATGAATGTAAACATGTAAGTAACTGTGTCATGAAAGGCATACATTATTACGCAGAATGGTATATCTATTTAGGTAAATGTACAGGTCTGGACAACACTAGGCTGGGTAGCCACGTGATTTGTTGTAGGGAATGCCAAAATGAAAAGATACTATTTCAGGGAATACTACAGGCAATGACCTGCTTTGCTGTAGGACATCCTACATTTCACAGCGATTCATATCCTTTTTAATTAAATGTTACACAATTATGCCGCCAGTAATTAATCATAGATTCAATTATAGAGTATTCCTTTGGTAGGTCTCTGAAGTGATACAAAGCAAATGTAATCAAGAGAACTAGCCAAAGGTATTCAAGTCATACAGTTTGCAATAACAAAAAACACTCCTCAAGATCTCAGGACATGAATTCACAACACATTAGTTAACCAAGACTTTGAAATATAATTCAGACAAAGCTAGCTTAGTAAAAATATTTCCTTTTAATCCACTGCCAGGCAACATACTAAACCATGTAAAAGTTTAAACCACAACTTATTTGTCTGCTCTGCAGAGACATCAATGATTTTTGACAGGGAAACCACTGAATGTGACTGCCTGTTTCCTGTGAGTGTGTAAGGGAATTCCACATTGTCCGTGCATAAATGCTGAACTGAGATTTGAGATGGAATTCCTAGCATTTTCTTCCTCTGAAGACAGATGTGAGCGCTGGCTCAACGGAGTTGGACGGGAAGTGATGTTGCATGCTTTTAACAATGGTTTGCTAGGGCAATGTCTCAAACCAACGTTGCTGAGGCAGGGATGTACGTGCTGCTCTCAAATGGTTGGCTTCAAGCTCAGGCTGTCTGTATGGAATTAGAGGGAAATCTTCCCCCTTAAGTCCACAAGAGTGCGTACACAAGAAATAAACAGCTACCATTCCAGAATGGGAGGTACTTCTTGCTGGAAAATGTTCTCTCGGTATTATTTGACTCAAATGTATCACCAAGATTCATACACATTTTTACCAATAAATTTCCATTACTTTTCCATGACTTTGTGGCAAATTTTCATGACCATACATTCTCCGAAAGGTCTGTGTATACATGAAAAATAAGAATAAAAATCCATGTCAAAATTTACCACAGTATATTTTAACTAAAATTACTGACAAGCTATGTGCTTTGATAATAAAAAAAAATAAATATTTATTTAAGTAACTCTGACACACCAGCAATATGTTTACAGAATAAAATGTGTGAAACCCTGAGAACTCCATTGTGTAGCCCTAATAAACATAAATGACTGGGAGGCAACGATGTTTGAAAAATAAATAAGTAAATAAAAGTGTCCAGTAACACTGACAGTAACTTCAGAAGGCAGCAGTGTCAGAGAGAAACTGTCTTTTGAAATACAAGCTTTTGTAACTAAGAAGATTTTAAACCAACTATGCCTCCTATTTACCATTAACGTAGTTGAGCATTAACGGAAGATAACCTTCCCTGTTTGAATCCCCCAAAAACAATCCACACACTCAGGTCGGACTCTGACATTACCCCACACAGAGAACAACATATCGTCAAGTGACGTGACTGATCTGCCTGAACATTAAAGTACTGCTTAACCCTTTAACGCGTACGGTCACACCAGTGTGATCAGCCATTTAGTGCGTATGCTAACACCGGTGCAATCAGAACACGAGATTGGAAAAATTTTAGCCAATTTTAGCTTTGAGGAAACAGCGATTTAACATTAAAAATACAGCAAATGCTAACGGAAAATTAAGAGTAACTTAATAACGCTGATGAAAACATAACGAACCATGTAACGTAATACACACGCTACACAGCATAAAAATAAGTTATGTGTGAAAGGGTTAAATACGAGCTAGCATGCATGGCTACAACAGTGTGAAAGATGGACCGCGGTAAACAGTCAAAAGTGTGGCTTCACTTTAGAAAAGAAAACGATGACAAGGCAAAGTACAATGAATGTGGGAAGCTAATTAGCTGCAAGCCAGGTTGCACATCAACTCTGACCAAACATTTAAGGCAGCATGACATCGATCTGAAACAGTGTTTGATGTCTTGCGATAAGCAAGAATAACCAGAATCTGAATCAGAATCGATAAGCAGAATCGGAATTGGAATCGGAATCAATAAAATTCAAACGATACCCAACTCTAGGACAAACTACCATACTGATAAAGTAAATGATCCTGTAGTTAATGACTAGGAGTACTGCAGCAGTCATGAACCTATCAAATACAAGTATTTCCTTTGGTATGAAGACTTAAGGCAACTTACTGCAAATGCACATGGAATGCAACCATTTTCATTCACTTGACACTGGTGGTTAGATTCCTTTACTCACCCACAACCATAAGAGTGAACTCAAAGCCTCTTTTCACAGACTTTCTGTACACTTGATTGGGAAGATTTGCAAAACCAACATATCCTTCCAGGTTTTTCTGTTGCTGAAAAGGCAAAACAAACAAGAGGGGATTCGTTGATAAATACATTCAGCAGATATGAAACATGAAAACCACTTTCAACATGTATAATATATATTTTTGCACTGCACACTGCAATGGCTATGTAATTTGCTTTAATAATAATAATAATAATAATAATATCTTATTTACACTGCTAATTTTTCCTGAAGCAACCCCAAGTTTACAGTGCAAACTAGCTCAGCCTGCTGTAAGGAAAGTGCTCAGGGGACAAACTCAAACCCAGAAGCAAAAATTTGAGATGGATTATTTCCTAAAGAAAGTCTGGCTTTAGGTTATGATATCTAAAAACCTGCCATCAGGCATTTTATGAATTGCACGAATTTAATGTTCATGGCAGAGATGCAATGAAGAAGCCACTTCAGAATCCATGAAGCAAAATGCAGCAGCACAGATCTGTAAGAACTATACCTTAATGACTGCTGAGACCAGGGGTTTTTGTTCTGATGAGAAACAACTTTATGGGCATACTCATCAGCGGTCACAAAAAGGTGAGACTCATGGTGATAATAGCACGCCCACTGAAATATGGATGCAAATGTGTTTTGTACTATCACAGAAAGGAAAGATGTATTCAAAAATATAATAGGCCACATTTGGCTAAAAACCTGGTCCATACTGATGACACTTCTATGTATAAACTGATAGAATCAACTTTTGTATGGTTCTTTTTAGAAAGCATCAGCAACCAATTGCCCACCATTTCCTGAGAGTTCTGACTTTAACCATGATGACAGATGCTACTAAAGGATTTCCTGTCTTATCTCCTTTTACAACCCATGGAAACAGAAATCCTTTGAAAGTTTCAGTAAGCCTCCTATGAATTTTCACAGACTTTCGTAGACTCTGACCTCTGTAGTTTTTGAAAGAATTACTTGGAGAACATTTTGCTTTTCCCATTTGCTTGTATTAAAATAAGCCAATTTTCAATCCACTTGTCAAGAAAAAAATCCTGTATTTTTTTCTCCTGAATTGTGAACCTTTCGCCCCCCAAAAAATCTGTAATAAGAGTAAACGAACACATTCAATACTTACAGCTGTTATAATAAGCATTCACGCAGAATTTTTCCAGTAGCCAAGGGATTGGAAAAGAGCAGAGTTCATTGGTGAAGAGAATCCAAATGATGATTGGAATTCCCAGGTGGCAGCAGTTTTGAAGAGGAGTACAAATGCAAAACAAGAAAGAAAAAAAGTTCAGTCAATGACATACTTTATCAGGCACCCAACACACTGTCACAGACATGGAGAACACAAATCCTTGAGAAGGATACATATTAAATTCTTTCTGCTTATATCCTCATACCTACACTAACTTTCAGAATTTTCTTTCAAAAATGGGTCTTCCCTCATTAAAGTGGTGCTTACTGAAATCACACATCTGCCAAAAGAGCTTAATAAAAAACAGAACGCCTATGAAATTGCAAATCATAACCTAAGCTGGTGGGTCAAATGTTTCTGTAAACAATGACAAGTGTTGCATTTCCCATTCTTCAGATTGTAAGCACATCAGTGACAGAGATGGATAAGCGCTTTCTAAACATTGCCTCCTTCTTTCACTGTATAGATCGAAATCAGCAATCATAGACACAGAATCTAAGCACCTCCACAGTCTCAACAAAGAACCCACTGTAAATATGAGCAGTCTGATAGCTCAGTGATAGAACTCAAGGAAATAACACTGTGAAGGTGAGATATGCAGTAGTAATTACAGGCCCAGGTTCTTCCCCTGGGCGAGAAATGGTCCCACTTTGTAACAGTTAATGCATGAACACAAGCTAACTCAAAGTAGCACAGCGACTGAAATCACTGAGCATCTCATTCAGTCTTAGTGCTATGATCGAAGGCTGGGATTACTGGGAATAAGGCTGCCAATGGGGTTGAGAAAGATACTGCTTGCATAAATGAGGCAAAACATTTAAATTTCTGAACCATGTGAATCATAATATTACTTTCTACAAATAAATTAATTTCATTTAAAATGTAATATTTATCATCAAAATATGAATTTCAAAACAGCTCATATGACTATGAAGATATTAAACTAGAAGTTAAGCTATTGACAAACAATACATAAAAATAAATGTGTGATCCTCTTACAATTTCTCAGTGCAGCTCTGTAAAACAGCTACAATGCACTGAATGTAAATCAGGGCCTGGCACACGTTGGGCCACCATCCTCTGCTCATCTACCTCCACTGGAGGCTGATCTGGTGCTGGCCAGCCAGTGTTGTACGGGTGTAGTATAGAGGAAATAGCTCCTCTATACCAATTCTATCAATTCTGTGACAAAACATGCTGGCCTCACAACTGCTTTTTGCAAAAATCAGGATGCCTGTCCATTTCCATATGGTGGAATGAGCTTCCTGTAATGGTCACAACAGCAGAGTCAATGGTCATCATCTGGCACAGACCAAACACTGACCTCTTCAGACTGCATCTGGCTCCCCTATTCCCAACTCTAAAATTTAAAAACACTAACACATTGATTATGCTGTAACATTTTTTAAGTCTTGCTTTTCTGTGTGGCCCTTACTGGTTACTGTTGCACAACTCGCTCTGCTGTTGTTTACACACAGACTTTTCTTCTTTGGTGCTGATGTTTTTCTTACTTGTTGTAACATTTAATGAGTTCTCAGTATGGCACTATGGTAACTGTGGCACTTCTATTAAAATGGATGTGTAGATGAAGACGTACCCCAATGTCTGGGTTTGTACTCTTATTCATGTGGCCTTAGAGTGCCTCGAATAAACATGTATCACAAGTGCAGCAAAGGTTAAACAATCTACTGAAGAACAAAGTATGCAAGAATAAAAACACACAGTTCAGCCCACCTTAGCTCATAGAGGCTGCTGTCTTAGTTACCAAACCCAACACATTCCCTCAACATTTGGCATTCCAAAGACCTATCGGGTTATATACCTCAAAACCTCAGACGTCCCTGCTGCAATTTGATGTAAATGGCAAAAAAAAAAAAAAGTGGAAAGCGTACAGCAATTTCATTCACTGGTTCACAGACTGGCTGCACAGCAGGGCTCTCAACTCTGCTGAATGAGTCTGTTACAGCGGATTGTTAGTTGTGCTTTCTGAGGACAGGACCCCTCTGCCATTCTGCTAATCTCCCTCCTGCTGTGATGATCACAATCAGCTCCAGTGCAGCAAGCAACCTCAGTGTCACCTAGGGATGGGAATCGAGAACCGGCTCCAGTCGAGAACCGGTTCCAAATTGTCAGATCCATCAGAATTGTATGCCTCGGAGGTTATCAAAGTTTTCCAAGTTATATCCTTTTAAAAAGGAGCATCGTAATTTATTTTAACATGTTCGAATGTTATTAGGCAGACATTCTACACTGTGTTCAGACTCAGAGATAATAAAACAGCTGCGCTGATGCTGAAAACCTGTGTAGGCCTACTTTTTTTCCCCACACAGAAAATTGATCAGGAATAAATAAGGGAATCGATAAAGAATCAGACCGATAAGCAGAGTCGATAATGGCACTGGTATCAATAAAATCTTATCAATTTCCATCCCTAGTGTCACCATTTTAACAGTGCTTGATTCAGAGTTACCTGTTCATTTCAAATTGCTATTGAGAAAAGTGGTGATACTCTCACATGCATGAATTAAAAAATACATTCTGCATCATGTCTCTCTGATGATACTACCAGGTGCTTGTGTGCTGTCCTACAAAAGAAGTCATGTGCATGTTGCAGCACAGAACCTGCTCTGGCTCCAGCACTAACTGAAGTGGTGTCTAACTCATCAGCTGGGTTACTACAAAGCTGTGTCATGCCAAATGTCACAAACCAAAGGAGCAGTGAAGAAGATCATACTGCAATGTGATGTGAAAGTCTCCTAACTTTGAGGACAACATCATGCTGTGCTCATTCCTTGGATGTTTCAGGGGAGCAATTTAAAAACATCAAGGGTTTAGGCAGAAATGATAAACTGAAACAACAAATGCCAGTGTTATGACATCAACACACATAACATTCCAGATTTATTTTAATTCACTGACACTGCTCTTTAAGCCTAACTTCAACCAATTCCGAATCTTGACAAAATCACTTATAGGCAAATTATACTGGAAAATATTCAAGCAAATCTCACGTGGACAATTCCTAAAAAGAATCTATCAGGGAATGTAGGGAATTGAGGAATGTTATGCAACGTCAGCCTGTTATGCCAACTACTCCAAAACTTTTGCCCATTATTAATTTCCAGTTTTGTAATACATAAATCACCACAGATCACAATGCACCCAAGACAACACCACTCCCACCACAGAAGTGCATAACTCGTAGGAGGATTGGAAACGTTTCCTCTTGCTTTCAATCACATCATTCAGCTCACACGCCGCCTTCACTTTAATGACAGGAACATTTAAAGCAACACGCACGACACAGCCGACACAAAACGCCATTATCAAGGTAAAAGAACTCTCAAGGTCACTGTGGGGAACATTCAGTAACTAATTCCCTCTCAGACAAAAGTACACACGAGGCGGATGTACACCATTAAATTTCAGCGAACAACACTTGTTAACTGTGAGTAAACTACAGGAAGCGTGTGGTGTGACAGAGTCTGGTTTTGTTACTCCACCAGCCCTGAGAACATTCGAGCAGACGCTGGCTGCTATTGGAGGACAGCGTGGAAAAAAAAAAAAAAAAACCCTGAAGAGAGATTTACATATGCTCTTATGTGCTGAAAGGTTTGTCTCCTCCTTTGACATCTCAGTATGATCCTTCAGTTAAGCAAACCGAAAGCTTGCTGGCCCAGGTAAGTGTGAGCTGCTGCTGCTGCTCCTCAGCTAACAGACAGCCACAGCTCTGCAGCTTCCTCCCCCGCTCTGCGGTCGCACGCTGCTCTTTCCTCTCTTCACCTCTCACTGTTTCAGGTCTGCAGCAGCTGAGCAAACTCCAGCCCAGTCAGCACTGTGTCACCAACTTAGCAAGTTTGTCACCAAATAAAACACATGTACAGTTACCATGCTGTCACAAAAAACTAATATAGCTTGTGTTCACTCTAGCAATGTTGTTGAGCAGAAATATAGAGAAGAAAATAAATTTGATTATCCCTGAATAGCCCCAGTCCTGCCCTGCAGGAACTTCAGCTAATAAATAACAATTTCTAATGGGAAATCTAGCAGCCTTCTCCACCTGGCACACCTGCATTATGGAAAACATTATGGACAGCACAGGTTCTTATCTCTGACCTGAGCAGCTGTGTACTGGGATTGCTCATTTACCCCTACCTAATGGATTTCACTCCTTTGGATTGATCTCAGTACAATAAGACATCTGGGATTTATTGTACCAGACTCTCTGATCATGCCAAAAAAAGCAACCTACAAAAGAAGAGAGAGCAAACCTAATCCTCTCTAGACTTCTATACCACATATGAACCCCCCCCCTCCTCAAAAAACACACACCCCCATAAAAGTGAGTGTTGAAAAAGATGAATAAGATCAGACCATCAAATCAACTAGACATACAACAATGTCAAGAGACATTCTTATCAATGCCATGTTCTTAGACAATATCACATATTTGTTGGACTAGGTTATCAAAAATGTCTTTTTGTGTGGGAAATTGGGAATCCCATAGTATAACTTAAAAAAAAAACCCAAGCAAATTATCTTTAGGCCTACAAAACATGTAAAAGGTATACAGAATCGGTTTCACATCTGCCACAGAACATACCAACAAAAGAAATACAATTAGCCTTATCAAAAATACTGCAACACTTAGCCGTGCATAACTGCTATAGCTGAAACTCTCAAAATGAATAATTTCAGAGGATGTGTGTCACCACGGCTGAAAGCAACGCAATATGGATACTTCCAAAGCACCTGTGGTTGCATTACACAGATAGTGAATGAGGAACTGAAGTGATCATTTGTAGCAGCGTTTTCTCCTTTGTAAGGTAAAGTAAGGTAATTCAAAGAACAGATATGTACAGACTGGATGTGAAGCACAGCAGCCAACTTGCAAAATGAGTTTTTGTACATGAAAATGTCTTTGATGGCTGTACAAGTGAATACTCACACACACATGCACACTTTTTAACACAATGCATAGAGAAACAAAGTGCTAGAAGAAATGGTTGGTTTTCTATGAATCTGAATGCTGTTTTGTATAAAAAGCTTGTATATGGTTGTATCAGTTTGAACAAATGTACAGCGTACAAAAATTTTATTTCTTCAGTAGATCAAGTTACCAGTGAAGTTGCAGGAATATGAACCATGCCCAGTTGCAACCATGTCTGTACTTTCATACTTTTAACAGGAACTCTTTTAGGTGTTACCTGTTAAAATTAGGAATTGTTCCAATTCACTTTCTTGATATTTCCTTTGGTTCCAAATATGAAGAACTTTTTATCTTTATATGCACAATTGGTTGACTGTCACACGCTTTACAGGCATAAGATATAATCTTAATACAGCATGTCACTAATGAGAAGGTTTGGCAACAAAAATTACATTACAAGAGTTAACTATGTAAATGGAATAATTAAAGGCCAGTCTCAATTCATAGGATGCAAAGTGTTACTAATATTGGATCCTATCAGAAGAGTGTCTGGGGGCAGCATAACACCCCATTTTCACTGAGTCATAATGTTCAACATTCAAAATGCAATGCTGTGGCTATCCACACCTTCCTCTAAAATTGTTGTGACACTGGATCCTATTCGTAGAGAGGGAGACTGTAAGACCTCACTCTCACCGAGTCATGGAAAAGGCATACTTAAAGGCCAGCTTCAATTCATACAAATAAAAGCTATTATTAATAACACTAGATCATAACAGTAGAGTATTTACTTTCACCATCACAATGTTAAGCTTCAGCTACACTGTGTTTTCTACAGCTAACAGTGCAGAAAGGTTTGGCAAGACCTTTAAAGGTAATTTTTATTTTGTATGGGGCAACACTGTTATTAAAAACACTACATCCCTTTCATGCCAAGTGCCTATACATATATACATACATACATACAATTAAATATTGCGGTTATACACGTCCACACTTAGACATGTCCGAATGACACTAAAAAGTAAGTACTGTTACAATGTATTGAGTAACAATTGTTGTAGTACTATTTTGATGGCCAATATTATCTTCATACATGGACATTTTTGTTTCTGTACAACTAACTAGAAACAATGCTATCGCAATGCTATCAGTACATTAATAACATTAAAACTGATGAAAAAAAACGCGCCTAGTAGGACGGTTATTTAGAGAATTTCTGCAGGGTCCTAAAGGCAGGTGGGAGGAACTTCTTGCCCTTAATAAAGCTGGCTGATGCTCACTTCATGTTCTTGGGTGTGACACCGGTTAATAAACCAGGAGGGGCGCCCATACACCTTCACTTTCCTTTGTTTGCTGCTTCAGAAAAGAGGTTCAAATCACTAGTATAAGCTTCCTTATATTGTATGTATTTAACGATAACAATATTAAATTGGCGGCAAGCTAACATAATGGTCTGCAAACTCATAACTTACTAACTGCACTAGTCAGAGACACATCTTAGGAACTGAAGTTAAGAGGCCGGCTTCCAAAAAACAATAGTTGTAAAAATGCAATATTGCCGTACAACATTGCCAAGAGAGAACTGTCCATTGCTAGCTACCTAGTTACGTCTAACTAGCTGGCTAAGAGACAATGTGCGACTTAAGCGCCTTAATTAAGTAACTAATAGTATAAAAGTTCTTGGCTATCCTTACAGAGTACGCCATGAAACCCATAAACACGGCTAATGGAAGTGGTAATAGTGGAGTTATTTAACGATATACAGTTTAGCTAAATTGCCTAATGTACTACTTCAGTTTTCGGTTAGCTACTTAACTTCACTGACACTCAAAGGAGGTAGGCTAGCTCGCTATCAACGGCTAGATTCGCCTGCTGAGTTAGTTAACTAAACCAGCATCATCGTAAGGATTTTTAGATACACCAGCTAACGTTAACGACGTAGCCAGCTTGAATAAAATAAACAATAGTGCTTCATCAAAGTAAGGAAGCTATCCAACGTTAGCTAGCTACTTTTGTGGGGCAGTTAACTACCTATTTTTTAGCCGTTTACATATAGCTAATATGTTAATTGCTGGCCAGCGTTAGTCAGATCAACAAAAGTTCACTTTAACTAACTAAATTTGGTAACATAAACATGTAGGTACAATGAGCATTGATTTGTATCACTCAATAGCTAGCTAACGTTACAAAGAAGGTTGGCTGAACGTTACTGCCATCAGATAAAAACCTGCTAGCTGGCTGGAGAGCTGATCAGTTAGGTAGTTATCTAAACAAGCTGAAGTAGTTATTTTTCAGTAACTTATCATAATCTTATCATAACCAGCCCGCAAGCCCCTTAACTGTAACTAAATATTTACTATTTGGAAGAAATCCAAGATGCTAGCTAAGTATTGTCATGAAGCTATCCAACTAGCTAGCTAATGAAGGAAAAAAATCTAACGTTACACACAGGAAATGCCTCACGCCTGCTCACTTCATAGAGAAATGTGGTGTAAAAACAGCGATTCGGCGTTGGTGCTCGTATTAACAGATTGCAAACTTCGTAAAAGTTTCAAAATAACAGTAAATGCTAATTATTTGCTAATTAAAAATACGTTCGCCACAGACTCACCCATGATGTTGACGTTCCCAGCCGCCTCTGTAACCGATCTCTCACAGACCGACATACCCCTTCTCAGACTCACGGCGGTCCCCACAATTCTGCATATTCACACACGTAACTTTTCTTACGTAGTACATAAACTGTACCAATGAGTTGAGGCCGCTCAGTTAAAATGCGTACACTGCCTTTGGTGAATAGCCATGTCAAAAGTACGTCTCGCGAGATTTTATTCAGCCACACCAAGAGATTTTTAAGATTTTTTGGGGAGATGGGGGGAAGGAACAGCGGAAGAATTTGCAGTCTTTTTTCGTACATGATTTATTCTCTTACAGAACAAAAATGTTGTTCCTCCTCGCTTATAAATACAACGTAGTCAACTTTAACGGCAGAGGGAGGCTAGAAAGCGCAATAGTTAATTACGAGTTCCTGGAAACTCAGTTTGTGGTTTTGAGTGCTTGCTATACTAGTTGATTGGCGAATAAATTGCGTTGCAATAAAAGTTTTTTTCTCACCTATTGCACATTTTGCAGACGCAGTAGACCTCATAATTCTTGCCGTCATCGATTTTCAGACTGTTTTATCCAGTTTTATCATGCTGTCTTCATAGTCAACATCCTTGCCATTGAAAAAAGTATTGTGGGGTATCTACTGTATAGTGTAACGGTTAAACCTGCACATCCTGGGTCCAGAGGTTAGAGGGGACCAATCCGACAGATGACTCTTGCTTAAAAATCCAGTCTGTGCTAATGATAATGGGTTGGTTTATGTAGCGACTTTAAGTATATCAAAGTACTTTACAGTGGAGGGAGGGACACAACCAGCATCGCCGTGTAGTACCCTCCTGAGTGACACATGAGACCAGTTTTGCACCAGAGTGCTCAGTATACAACATACATGGTGGAGAGGGAGTTTCTAGCAAATTATTAGATGGCCAGATTGAAAGACCCTCTTCAGAAACTGGCCAGGACACTGATAAGTGTATTTATAACGACTAAGAGTAGACTTCTCTCTAAGAGCCCACCAACACTAATCCCAACAACAGCTTGGTTTCACCAAGAGGTTTTCAAAATTAGTATGGCGTTACCGCTGGCCTACACATGACGTTGTTTGTATCACATTAAAACATTATAACTTAAATGAACTGTCGATCAATTAGGCAACGTGCTTTGTATCAAACGAGTCACTTTGAACTGGTCTGTCACCTAAGAAATAACTTGGCTATTTTCACAGGTTCTTCTCCTCACCATCATCAGTGACTTCGTGCCATCTACTGGTTATTTGTAGTGAGCGCAGTAGTGAGTCCATTCTTTCAACTTTGTTAATGATAATATGGGTCTGGGACGGGCTCCACGCGAAACGCTTCTCATGCCGTTGCTATCAAACTAACTAAACTAATGCTAATGGTTTCATTAATTTAAGATTAAAAAACTGATCTTAGAAAGAGGTGTTGTCGTTAGCCTTATGGATAAGTATCAATGCAGATGTCCAGTTTGCCATGTTAAACGAACGAACACTACTCAGTTGAAGATGGAAATATTCTGGTTAGTCTGTAATGGAGCATTACACACTGTCTTTGATTTTAGCTGCATAGCTAGCAATCAACATTTGTTTACATTAAGACTTTTCCATAGGTGTATCTTAGATAACACCCATTCTAGCTAGACTGGGTACCAAGGACATCTTATTTGTATAACTAACTACATTTCCAAATCAGAACTAAAATAAAAATGAAATGGACGTTCCTTTTGTAGGTCGCACAAATTAAAACGATACTCCAAACAGACGTGCAGAAGTCGTGGGAAATAACTAGTCTAGTTTACCGTTGTCGTTAGTTAACTCTTGAGATGACGACGCTAAAATTCAGTCTGTCTTTGGTTAAAGCAAAGCATGTAAATGGACACTTTCTGTCTTCTCAGATCAGCGTAGGTACTTAGCTAATTCTTTTCCGTAAGAGCCAAAGTACAACAAAGTGAGATGTTAGTAAACCTATATTTCCATATGTGGGATATGAGGGACACTGTAATTTCCAATACGTTCAAAAATCCATGGTGACAGTAAGCGAAAACAGCGTCAGCAGTAGCTATGGTAATGGAGACTCGGTAACATTGCTTCTACTTATTGGTTAGATTTTGAGCAATGTCTGAAGATTAGGGATTTTTATTTGAGCAGGCTGTCTTAATGTTTTTTGCTGTTTGATTACAAAATAACTGCAACCTTGACAGATTAGGATTATGGAAATGTATTCAATTGAAAATTACGGTTGGACACATTACAGGTTTATCCCGTGGATTTGCTGTACTCAACGATAAAGCGAGTCACTTCAGCGGTAGGGAAATACCATCATTCTTACCTGTTGACCGATGAGTTCAGCCTGGAATTTGGCCGGGTAGTCTGTAAACTAGCTAGCTAGCTAGCTAGCTTGTTTGTCTGCCACTTTATTCTTGTATTTAACGTTTGGTTAAATAATAATAATAATAACAATAAAACAAAACCCATGTCGGAGTGGAGAAACTACCCTGCTTGTGTTAATGTTAGCTATTTTTATGTTTTACCAAAGTCGAACCTTCATCCCTTTAGCTTGCTAGATAACTAATGTCACATTCTTAAATAGCCCTGTACTGTACCTAACGTTAGCATGCTGTGTATACACTGTAATGTTAGCTATTTAACATTAGCAATTTGAGGATTCGTTTTGTCGTTTTGCCACAATTCTATATCTTGTGTAAACGTTTGCTGTAGATGTCACGTAGGCTACCAACGTTAATTAAACTCCTGACCAATAGCCATGCTACTGTAAGAGATATCTTTATTTGGTTAGGTGACAGAGGAAGAACTTTTTCACCTTTGCTGTAGCGACCATTTAATTTGTTATGTAAGTTTTATTAAAGCTAAAATCATCAATGACATTTCATTGTAGTCAGAATATTTTGTGATATGACATTTTTACAGGAGGAGTATGTTTGCAGCGCTTGTCTTCATGGTTGTCAATATATTTTTTGTTTTGTATGACAGTATAGGGCGCTCCTAGTTATCCTACTGCTGACACTGTGGCAGGGTCTGCAAAATGTTGCATTTTGACGTCCCACGTGCGTCTCACATTGCAAGTTATGACCAAGCCGTAGTGACGGTGCGCATACCATGCTTAAACGTTTGACACACACACACACACACACACACACACACACACACACACACACACACACACACACACACACACACACACACACACACACCTTCATAAAATGGTCAATCAGTTGACTAAGAAAAATGAACGTGGCTTCCTCTACAAACCCCCTTGGAATACTTAAACGAGACATGGAATACAGTATGTGTTCCGGGTCTTCAGAATATTTGTAATATATTGGTAATATATATTTATGATTTATTATGATTTATTATACTTATAATTATAATACAAATATTTATGAAATTATTCATATATGGTCAGTTGATTGTTTTGGAATAATGTAGTGTAGAGATGTATACATAGAGATTGACTGCTTACATTGCTTGTTAGCAGTATTACCTATATTGACTGTGCTTGTGTATGTGCACCTGCAGGAATGACTTTCAAAACCATCAGGCCACAGATTTGACAATGCCCAACTCAGAAAAAAAGGGGAAACGAACAGATAAATTACCTCAGAGGTCAAGTCGAACTGTTGACAGGTAAGACTCTATTTTCCTTCAGTGTATTACGACATTCATAATACAAATATTTTGTCTTTACAACATGCTTTTTCATTTTTCAGGGAATTGCTTGATCTCAGAAAACTCTTGGCCCTTCTCACTGTTTGCCAGTTAAAACCTCAGGTAAAGCCAGGTTTTATATTGTATCTCAGTCATTTAAGATGTGCTGTGTATATGTGCAATCATTTAATAACTTCACTCATTTATTTATCCTATGTAAGCCACACTCAGCCCAACAACCTTTATTTTAATGTGTGTGTCATACAAGAATGGCTTCAGTAGAAAGACCTGAATTAATGCACATTAATGGTTCTCTGATCAATGTGCTTTCTGTGCCTGTTCTCTTAGGCAGCTGTAGGGACACAGTCCAAGGGACACAATGCTTTTAGTAAGTCTCAGTCCCCTCTCCAGCGGAGCAGCGACAGCAGGAGGGGTGTGGCACAACCAGCCAATGAGGCCTCAGAGCTGGAAAATTTTAGGTACAGAGCAAGGGATTATAATGTTATGATTACGGATTGATAAAAAGTATTAATTTGCAGTTGGTAGGTCCAGTAGTAGCAGCAGCAGCTGTGCTATTATTAGCATGATTATTATGATGATGAGGACCATGATTGTTGTTTTTGTTGTTAGTTTAGCCTTTGTTTAGCCTTTTTTCCACCTAATGAACAATTTCCTTCCTTTTTCCTGCACAAAGTGTGACCTACAGCAATCAGAGGAGTTTCAGCCGTCACCCACATCACAAGCTCTTTTTGGACATTTTCACCTGTTTGGTTAGAAACAGGCTCATGTGCAGGTAAACCATGTGCTTCTTGACAGTAAGGAAGCAAATACTCCAGCTGCTAGTGGTGGGGCACAGTTTTTGTTCTTTGAAATGTATTGAGTGTAACACTGTGGTGTGCTATAGTGGTGAAAGAGTTTACCTTGCAACCCAAAGGCGGGACACCATTATTATACCCTTGATCAGGTGCATTACTTTATTTGAATTGCTCAAGTAAATATTCTGTGTGTGTAAATTGTCCCGAATAGAGGTCTGCTAAGCAAATGTGAAATCATGAAACACAAGAAAAGTTGCTATAGTAATTTCCATCCTATATCTTCAGTGCCTGGATTGATCAAGCACCTCCTGATCACATCCTAAGAGTGTTGATCTGTCTGCGACTGTTACTGAGAGAACCACTTTATCAGGTACACTTTGTCCCCTGTTATAACTGATAATGTTGCAATTCTGTTACACACAGTGAGCTACTTTATCTAGTAGCAGATATGCCTCTTATCAATTTGATCTGGGCTCATAAAGTTTCAAATTCATATCATTATCCATGTATGTATAGGCCATTGCACCCAAGTATGTATGTCAGAGGGAAGCAATACTTATTTGGAATTTAGTCAGTGCACACTGGACAATTGATATTTGTACAGTTTTTTTATTCACATTGTACTGTTCTTTTTTTCCCAGAAAGTTTTCCATCAACTCAAAGGGATTGATTGCCTTGCTCAGGTAAAACTTTGCTAATACAGTCTCTTTATGGTGTGCACTCTCTGAGTGTGTGGTAATTCAATTTTTCTTCCCTGCAGTATATGGGATCAGTTTCCAGCAGCTATCTAGATTGTGAAGAACAAACATTTGCCATGGAAATGCTAGTCAATATAACATGTAAGATGTTTTTATTGAATCTTTGAAAAAATAAAAATCCACCCATTTTGGTTTTAAGCCATGGAACCATGGAATATATTTTTCCTCTTTGTTTTTGTGTAGATATGTTTCAGAAGCTCGCTGTCATGGAAGAACAAAGGGAATGGGTTATTGAATGTGGAGCCCACAAGGTAGTCCGTGCTGCTTACTGCACCGTTCTTCCAGTAATTTCTTTTTGCAATACCTTTTGCATTTCAGTACAAGCAAAGGGGGCATGTCCCCAAGACAATCTGTTCACCCAAAACTTCTGACAACATCACAACACACTACCTGGACTTTAGTCTGGAACAGTGAGAGAGATGTCTTAGGGCCAGCTGTGGTCCTGGATGGCTGCTGTTTAGCAGGTTTTCAGGCCTCTGAATGATGAAATACTGTACCTCTGAACTAGAGAACACCTATATAAAAAAATAATGTATTAAGAAAGTACTTATCTCAATTGAATAAGATGATGTGCCCGTAATATGGAATCCTCTGAGGACCTGCCTGTAAACAGGGCCTATGCAGGCAGGTGCATGTTCTTACAGAGACTTTCTCAGTATTGCATAAACTTTGCTTCCCATAAGCTGTGGTCCCAATGTGTGGGCTATGGGATCTGACTGATCACTGTGGGAAAAGTGATGTGGTGTGTAGCTTTCTAGTAGAAAATTACACAGCTAGAGAATAGACTTGACAAAATGAAAAATCCTTTTCTGTTGTCTGGTTGCTGTCCTCAGATATTGAATGTGTGTGTCTCTAACACTACCTGTACCTTCTTGTTCTTTTTTCTGACCTAACCAAGGAATTTACAGCCCTGCGTTGTCTGACGACCTATTTTGAGTCAGTAATATCTCAGATGTATTAATTCTTTAGAAAGAAGTGTGTTCCATTATGCTGTTCTTGTCAGGCAGTTAGGCCACAGAACAATCCAAGGAAAAGGCTTCCAGGATGTACCAGATGTGTTTGCATAACGTTACATTTACATTGTAGACTAGCAGATGCTCTTTTCCAAAGAGACTCCATAAGTCAAACATACAGGGCATCCAACAAAATTACACAAAACCTTACACAAAGAAGGATGCCACTATCCGCAAACAAGAGCCAGTGTCAAACACAAGGCTAAGAACACAAATGTACACCTGGCGTAATACGCAAGTGTAACCCAATATACCCGGCAGGAGTGTGCCATTCCAGCACAATACCTATTGCACAGTAACTCATAGCCTACCCATGGCCTCTCCTGGTGCCTTACCTCCATGCACTCCCATAGATAGACTCCCTTGATTCTATGCAACAAGGCTGAGAAACGAGGCTGCTGCTCAGCTACATCCAATAAATGCTCTTTTTACTTAACAAGCAGATGAGCAGCAAGCTGAGAGGGGAGCTAATTAATCATTAGACTAGCAGTTAAAATGCACTCACAAAACTAACCAAGGAAAAAAATCTATACACATGAAAAAACTTTGTTGTCAGTGTAAAAGGAATTTAAAGTATATACGTGAAGCTGACATTCATTTCAGTTTTTCTGGAAAAAATCCCAAATACTGGAAATTTAAATCCAGTGAAAGTATTTAGTGGTATCAATCACACACCCTATGAATATCTTCTAAAAAGTGGATTTATAAATACTTGATAAAGTCAACTAAAGATGTAACATGGGTTTTATAGTTTCATAAAATCACGCTTACCTCTTAGATTTGAAGATGGAAGAGGCTCTTGATTTACCTTATGGTGCAATTGTTTCAAAGCCATCTAATGTATAATGCAGACTTTTGAAAATGAGCTTCTCCTGTATTTAAATACAGACTCTGGTAAAGCTGTTGGCAACACGTGACAGCAGTGTGTTACTGGGGTCTCTCCTGGCACTCACCAGCCTGGCAGAGAGGTATGTCTTTCAGCATACATCATTTCACTACCATTGCCCTACAGTAACTTAACTGGACAAAAATGTGAGTTGATTTTTCACATGATGAAGGCAGGAAAGTCAACTTCATCACATTCTGCTAGACACAGAAATAACTTCAATTTCCTAATGTACTTGTGCAGTATTAAGAAAAATTATCATTGTGAATAAAATAAGTTTATTTTTGATACATTAAAATGATTAATTATTCTAATAAATTCGCAGCATGGGTAATTTTTTTTTCCAGTCCAGATTATAAGGAAAAGATAGGAGAGCTCCCGATTGTGGAAAATCTTCTTGTGATACTGCAAGAGTATGATCTACTGTCTAAAAGGTACATTTTGTATGTTTCTTTTCAGAACACCTTTAACTGTGATAAGCTGACATTCTCATGTGTTAGATGGATGGGTGTCAAACTCAACTCTGGGAGAACCAGTGTATGCTGGTTTTAATTCCAGCAAATTTCTCTGGCTCGTACAATTAAACTTTTTAATTTTTACAAAACAGTCTATTATTCTGTATATTGAGCACATTTGCAATCCTAACCTGAGATGTGTCATTTTACTAAAAATGCCAAACTGAGTATATGCTGATAAAGACTAAACAGATGTCTAGTGAAAACCAGCATACGTATCTACTCTCCAGGTGCAGAATTAGTCACCACCTCATCATGCATGCATCTCTCCCCTAGGATAGGAGCGGAGCTGCTGAGACTCCTGTGTCCGGGTCGGCAGGTGCGGGAGCAGGTGAAGGTGTATGAGGGCGTGCCGGTACTCCTCAGCCTGCTCCACTCAGAGCACCTCAAGCTGCTGTGGAGCGTGGTCTGGGTTCTGGTCCAGCTGTGCGAGGATCCGGACACCAGCGCCGAGATCCGGGCCTGGGGCGGGGTGCAGCAGCTGCTGCGTATCCTGCACTCGTGAGTCCCTGCGGCCACTCTTTCCAGGGCAACAAGTTGCACACAACTGCTCTCAGCAGCAGCGGGGTTTCAAACCTGCTGTTAAATCATATGATTATTGGAGGCTGATATTCTCACCTACAGGTTGAGACTGCAGATCTCACAGATGTCTGGTCTGGATTGAAATAAACACAATGACTATATAGTGTTCCAGATGGTGGACACTATTTCCCACAGACTGGGAGCCTAGTGCACTTTGCTGACTGGATGATTAACACAACTGCTAGTAACAGCAGTGTTTTACCCACAGTTGTCAGTGCAGTTTTAAATTCCGAACATTTCTGAGGTTAGCTAGCTGTCCCTTCGACAGTTGTGTAAATGATCCAATCAGCTAAACCATCAGGTGCCAAGCTGTTGTAATTTAGCATCCGTACTTTAGAATGTGTGACCTCAGCCTTAAATAAATATGAATTAACATTACATACATTTAGCCTGTCGTATATGAGTATAAAATATAGGGCCTGAAATTTAGGCCTGATTTACCAAAATGATTAATAGTCCTTATCATTTCATTAAGCATTTTTTATTTGAATGACTGTCTGTTGTGTGAAATATGTTTCATCTGTGCAGCATCTAAATGCAAGATCTGCATCACTTCTCAGAACTGTGCAACTCCACATGTATTTAATCACTCACAATGTGTTGAAGGACAAAAGACACAAATGTTTTTGAGAGATGCCCACATAGGTAGGGGAGGCCATAACTAATGGTCTCCAAGTGAACAGACACACTGAATCAATATTCCACACCACTCAGAAAAATATTATGTTATCAAGGCCCCGATCAAGCATTCTGGTCCAAAAACAGTTGAGAGAGAAATGTAATGGACTGTGTAGAGAAGCTGGCCAATACTTCTCTCATAAACAAGTAAAAAAGAACAAACAATAACTTATTTTAAAACCAAACAAAACAGAGGAAACCAGCCTATACACAGCACCAGCAGGGACAAAGTGAGCCATCCTCCCTGCTCTCAAGCCACACCTGTATATAATCACCTTTCAATTAGTCAGGTGTGACTCGTTACCCAATAGGCTGGCTCCCCAAACAAATTGCCAACATATGCATTCACTTAACTGATCAATACACAATTGACAATTAGCATTCAGAAGAGGTGGTGAAGGCTCTCCTTCACAGACTGTATCTCTGTTCTCCTCAGCGAGCGTGTGTATGTTTCCGATCGCTCCTCTGTTGAAACGCTGTCCAGCGCCAACGTTGCGGGTCGAATCCAGAGGCAGCACATCTCAGAGGAGCTCAGTCCACAGGAAACAGTGGAGAATACACTTTCACTGCAGGCAGGTGAGTGTCACCACATGAATGCAAGCAGGCATGCTCATATGCTCGCATGCATGCTCATATGCTCCAATGCAGTTTTTCATTTTTGAGTATTTTTGAATTGGGAGCTGCAACCAGTCTGGTGAGGTAGGATCTTTGCAGTGCCAGAATGATCTTTAGGACCTTGTGTCGTTGTCATATCCTGTTGAGCTAAGTATTATGCACAGCACAGCACAATTCTGATACCTTCAAATTCAGAGTCTGCTTTTGCTTCACCTGTCCTTCCTCTCCCAGCATGCTGTGCAGCCCTGACGGAGCTCGTCCTGGATGACACCACAGCACATAATGTGGTCGAGGTAGGACATCTTCACACAGCTACACACTCTGCCGCAAGCCTTATCTGACTGGTGATCTAGCAGCAGTTGTGCTGTGCAAGCCTTTTCCTGCCTGTGTATTCAGCAAGTGTGTAGGCCTGCACTCTTCTCAAAAAGCCATCCTTTCAAGCAACTAACTGATTAACAAATAATAATCAACATGTTTTTTATACTTTGAATTCCCAGGAGAATGGAGTATATATAATAGCAAAACTAATTGTGCCTCATGACTCACAAACTGGACCAAAAGCAAAATCTCTGCAGGTACTTCAAACTACTACATAATAATTCATGATAGCATTTGTATAACATAGAGAATATACTTTCTATTAATGACTAGAACAATCATTTTATATCTACCATACATACCCCATGGTATATCTATAAACAATCATTGGTGTAATTTATGTCTGTAAGAAAATAATATGTTACTTTAGCTTCTCCTTTGTTTTATTTTTGATAGTGCTATGCATTTAGGGCCTTAAGATTCCTCTTCAGCAGAGAGCGTAACAGACATCTATTTAAAAGGTAAATTGTTAAATGTTACATATTAATGATATATATGTGTCATCAGAGCTCAGTATGATGTTGAATCACAGGGTTGCTGAGCTGTAAATTTTTTGCTATTTTAGACTCTTCCCTTCAGAGCTGTTTGCAATGTTTATTGACGTTGGACATTACGTGCGTGACATCACTGCCTATGAAGTGCTTCAGGAGAGGGTCTCACTTCTCTCTGTGAGCAAAGTTTTTTACCTTGTCTTTTTCCAACATCACAGTAGTTTTTTGTGTGATTCAAAATTTACCATATTAAGTTTGGCTTGGATCCAATGAACATTTCTTGTCCTTCATTTTGACTGACAATGAATTTACAAAAGTTGTTGTTTGTTTTGATGAAAGTCAACCAAAGTAAAAGTCAAAAGTAAAAGTTAAGGTCAAGTGTTACTTGAATTCAGAGGTCAGTTCAATAGGTATTATAAGTATATGAAAGTAGCCATAATTTTGCCACATTTAAGCAGCAAAGACAGACCAGATCAAGTGTGGTCCTAATATAAATCTGTGTGTGGAGGTAAAAAAAGGAATGCTAATTATGCATCCATAGGATGAAGAATTGAGCAGTCTGAAAGAGAGCATTGAGGCTGCGAACCAGAACAGATCTCCTCTGAAAGTGATCAACGGCTATGCTATTCTGGACCATCTGGGCAGCGGGGCTTTCGGTAGCGTGTTCAAGGTGGGAGCCTTCACACTTCCATCAATATTCCTTATGCCAATGCTTCATACTCTGACTTTGATTTGCACATTAATCAGTGTTACCAATCTGGGAGTATATATTGCTGCTGGGCATATTCCCTGATGATTGTATTCAAACTACATTCCTTCAGTCTAGATCTGGCTGTGTGAATAGATACGTTGTTTAGTGAATATCAAACATAAACTGCTGTTTGTAGTTTTTTATTGGCTTAACAGATGTCAGTGTGTCTTTGGTTTCAGTTAGTATGTTTCTCATTATCCCCACTGATGATTTGCTGGTTTGGTTTGTTGCTCATGGGTGTAACAGCAGGGGTTTGGCCTTTGAGGAACTGTGTTTGTCAGAACAAATGGAAACAAGCAGCTTTGGGTCTATGCCATGATCTGCAAAATATATAATGAATGACATCCTTCCTTATTCATTTGAAAATAGTATTCCAATCGTTATTCATGGCACTGTATCGGTAAATTATAAGAATAAATAACGTGAGGTACGTTGTTATAACTTGATGTAATGACTCTTTTCCTTCCAAGAATGATGTGACGAGAGTGTAAAGGTGTTGATGGATGGGTTGTTTGAGTTCACTTCAGCGACACCATTATGTTGACTTTTGAAATCAATGCTTAAACCAAAAATTCCATTTGATTTTTCTTCACTGAACTGCTGAATAACCACATTTTGCAGATGATTCAAATAATACATCACAAATATGATTACACAATATTTTCTCATGCATCATTTTTACCAGGAGTAATGAACATAAAACAAATAATAATATTCTGTCCCATTGCTGTAACCGCAGTAAGTTTCTATGTTTCAAAGCTTTCCATTGGTGTTCCATGGGTGAAGGTCCGAAAGCAAAGTGGGCAGAATCTGCTAGCTCTGAAAGAAGTGAACCTCCACAACCCAGCCTTTGGCAAAGACAAAAAGGATCGAGACAGCAGCGTGGAGAAGATTGTATCTGAGCTCACCATCATCAAAGAACAGGTGACAGCATAACACCATTGTCATTTATTGCCATTATTAATATTTAGGTTGCACTTCACATGTCAATAAATGACATAGCTGTACTTGGGTAATGGTATTGGAAATATGGTAACAATGCATTGGTAACTTGAAATTACCAGTGTAGCTCATTACACAGAAACAAAGAGCAAAGTAACATTTTTGCTGATAAGTAAAGCGTGTTAAAATGCTGCCTTTACTCATTTATGTCACACGCTTATCAAGAGTTACTTACAAGGCCGCCATGCAATAAAAACAAGAACACAGATACACAACTGCTGAAGAAAATGTTGAAGTTTTCTAGACGCTCAGTGCCAAATGGTTACACTCAAATGCAATATACCTACGTAATGGTTGCACATGGTGCCAACCAATGATCCTTATGGGCAACATTACACCATAATAACCTACTTATGCTGGTAATGTGTAACACTCATATGTGCACCAGTTTATGTGCAGGTAATCTGTGACTCATAACTAAATCCCTTTACGTTTGACAGTACCCTCGATCACATGTTGTATACCATTAAACACACAACTGTGTAGCATTATATTTCTGTAAATCCTATAGAAATGCTAATCAAAAGTGTGATATTTCACTATGCTCTCTGTTTGATACAGATGACCCATCCTAATATTGTCAAATACTACAAGACCTTCTTGGAAAGTAAGTCTTTGATTCATTTGAAATGCAATTAAAGACAGTTGATGTCTGTGTGGATTACTGATTTTTTGGGTGGTTGTTTTTGCTCCGAGCTACTCATTGTGAAGCTGTTATAGAGATTGTTAGTATTGTGAGCATGAAGCATGTCCGCTCTTGTAGATGACAGGCTGTACATTGTCATGGAGCTGATAGAGGGAGTGCCCCTGGCAGACCACTTCACTTCCTTGAAAGAGAAACAACAGCAGTTCACTGAGGAAAGAGTCTGGAACATATTTATTCAGGTGTGAAAAGTCACAAATACTATGTCACGTGTTGAGCAAAAGAAAAGGAGCTGGGTGCAGACAGTACTAAGTTGTGGTTGACCTGCAGATAAAGAAATTGATGCTTGTGCTGGATTATTACTTCAATGAGATAATGTATCATCTTGGCAGATTTTTCTTCATCTGATGTGATTTACATAACCTGCATTTAAATATTTTACTGAAATATACTAAGCACCATACACAAGCTTAACACATAACACGCAACTTGCACCCTTGTGGTAACAAGCTTTGGTCACTATGCTACATGCTAATGCACTTCTTTTCCATGCGAAAACCCCTCAGATTTGTCTAGCACTGCGCTATTTGCACAAGGAGAAGAGAATTGTACACAGAGACCTCACCCCCAACAATATCATGCTGGGAGAGAGAGACAAAGTCACTATCAGTGAGTACTGATACTATCACTGTGTGTGTGTGTGTGTGTGTGTGTGTGTGTGTGTGTGTGTGTGTGTGTGTGTGTGTGTGCGTGTGTGTGTTTATGTCTGTGTCCCTAATGTCTAAGGAGCTGACCTGTAAATGAATTGAAGTGTAGACTTTGAAAGACTGTATCTGATGATGTTATCAGGATGAAGGAGATGTGATTGAAAATACTTCTGTATTTTGTTCACTAGATGGCATTGCTGGCTCATGTTAAGAACCCAGGAATGGTCAAGCACTTGTGCAGTCTACACAAGTGAAATCCCCTGCACAGAAACAATTAGTTGTTTTCTGCTTGCACAGTTACTTTTCAGGTTACAAGATCTGTCTACAATGTACCTTGATACACGTAATGGTGGTATTCTTCATTGAAGTGGAAGAAACTGAAATGTCTATAATAGCAGACAAAATGTCACAATGTGTTGTAAATTTGAAATTTTTAACTGATTCAAAAATTATGATTAGTCTACTTTATCCTTCATAGGTATATATCGTGTGTTTATACAAGTGGAATAGTAATATCTAATTATGACTATTGTAACTGTTCAATAATCAGACATGAAAGTATGATATTCATTGATAACAGTCATATCATGTCTGATTTCTTTTCAGCGGACTTTGGCCTGGCGAAGCAGAAACAGGAGAACAGCAAGCTAATGTCTGTGGTTGGCACCATATTATATTCCTGGTGAGTGCTGTGATGAACAAATGTTTTTTCAGTCAGGGCCCACTTATGTAGAGGGGCAGAACAGGGAATTACATCAACATGTTCTTTTGACTCATTTTTGTGATGGCAGGTATGCTATCTGCCAAATTTACATCATAGTTACAGTTTTTACTGTACATTCAGGGTGTCAAGAGTATCAAGAGTCAGAGTGATGAAAGGACCCTGGAGGATGTATGCTTGACTATGCCTGGTGGAAACAAAGTCAGTTAGGTCCACCAGCGTGGGCTCCCAGTCCTTGTTGGAAAACGACACAGCCAGTTTTGAACATGGGCTGTAGGGCTTCATCTGCGCTTTGAACAAGCACAAAATCATTTCTGTCAGAGATGCTTGGAAGACCCCTATGTCTGGTTTTGCGATCTGAGTGCGAGGAATTAATAAGGATGTCAGTACAAACAGGAGTACTTGCCCCTCTGCACACCTACAGTAATCACCACAGAAATGCCCAGACAGGCCATTAACCTTCTGAACTAGAGGACTCAGCCACTTTTATGTGGGATGTACTACAATCCGTAATGGCAGTACTGTAGTGAGTCGCAGTCTAACAAGCTGCGATTTCTTCTGCCACTGGACGCTCCATAAATTCTGGTGAGAGAGTGAGTGTGGCAGATTTAAGTGCCATCAGCAGTATCTGCATAGTGTCTATTCTGTGTATTATTGAATGAATTAATAATGTATTTATATATCCATTCTATTTGTCACTGAGTCTGTAAACGTCAGTCCCCTGACTATAAATCCTGGCATTCTGGTGTGCTTTCAGAATTTTGTGCTGTCAGTTGACATGCAAACCCGCTCTATGCCTAGTTACTGAAATCAGTTCAACTGTGAGAATTTCCCCCATTTCATATCTGGCTTATTGTTTTTGTGTGTATTTCCGTTGTACTTGTCTGTTTATGGATGTGCGTATGCATGCATTTAGGTGTGTGTGTGTGTGTGTGTGTGTGGGTGCATACGTGTGTGTTTGCGTGTGTGCGCCGGCCTGTGTAATTCAAACTGTGCAAGGAAGTATCTGTCACATTCAGGCCCACTTGAGAACAGCTTAATAACAAAGAGAAAAGAGGCAGTTTCTAGACAGAATGCACTTCAAAGGGGATTCTCATTCTACCCACGCCATCAACAGCTGCTGGAGTCCAAACTCTTCCTTCTCTTAGCTGTGTCTTAATGCTTGGAAAGATAACAGACCGAAGTGGCAACTCAGAAGATTTCTCATAATGTCATCAGGTCTGCTGTGGAGTTCCTTAACTCAATGTAATCACTTCCCTCTTTGTCCAACTCACTTCCAAGAAGAACAGGTAATGTAGTTGCATTGCAGTTTGAACAAGTTTATAGCTGAGTAGATGACTATAGACAGTTATATTCTTTTCTTTCCATACATGTTTAATGAGGAAAGCTTATGTGTCCTGTATACATGGCCATGTTGTTACAATGTTACCATGATTTAGTAATCATAAATCAGTGATCATTTATAATTGATGTTATTTTTCTTCCATTAAAATGGTTTGGGGATACTCAGTCTTTGTCTGGGAGGGAGGCATAGATGTCCGTGAGCGATTTTGATCCCGCTGACCTTAAGTTAACGAAGACAAGAGACGATGAATGCCTAGATGTGAAGGTCCACATTTTTATTACAGTGACTCAGGTCTGCACTGCCTTTTATTCTGAAATGTAAGCTTACAAATTATTTTGAAAGCTTTAAGATGGAACTGTGCTCCCTGGTATCCCACAATGCAGTGCTTTATTGCTTCCTCGCTGTGCACCCGCCACTCCATAACTATAGGAAATGTACTGTTGAAACTACTGCTTTGTGGCCTCGTAGGAAAGCACACGCAAAGATTGCCCTCTTGTTGTTGACCCTCTTTACTTGCTCTCAGACCAAGGATGAGGTTTTAAATTGGCTCAGACAGCAATCCTTTGAATCCAGTGGTAAGTGTGTGGGTGGAGTGAAAACCTTGTGGACAGCTGACCTGCAAGGAACAGGAAGGACAGCCCTGCTTGGTGAATGTGTAATTCCAGGGCTTATGTGTACAGTAGCCTTCCTCCTCTTGATGCAACAGTATATGCAGTCAGTAGAGGCTCATTTATTGCATTAAATATTGCATTAAATAGTCAATTTTGCTTGTCAGTAATCAACACTATATACTGCCCATCAGCTTTTTATGTCTGATGCTACTGCCTTTAGCGACACAGAAATGAACAGGGCAGCAAGGATACTGGGAACTGCTTAACTTGTTACTTAATGCACGCTATTCTGTGTGATGTAGTATAATTTAATAAAGTAAGGTGTAATTTTTGACTGCCAGTTCTTGTTGTTGCCACCAGCACCAGCGCCAGCACCAGTAGGGTTGCTTTGTAGTGCCTTTCAAAGGACTAGGATGTGTAGCCTTTCTTATTAAGTCACTTCTGTTGAGATATGGGTGTGTGTTTTTTGTTGTTTGTCACATATGTAGTCTTCTTCATGTATGATCAATGGCTCCTCTGGGTATGCCTGTGATAATGTCGAGGCGTTCACCAGAGTTGTGGGTGTTGGCAGGTTCCCTTTTTCTTAACTGTAGACAGGACGAGTGACATGGTCCACAGCTGCCCACCTGCACCATACACTGAGACCATAAAATAATGCTGCAGTAAAATTGCTGTTGGATAGGGAGTCATGGTTTATTAAAGACAAATGGTAATAACCATTACTCAGGACAAGGATGATCTGTGGTCGGCACTTGTGCTTGCAGTAAGTCCCTTAAACATAAATCGTATTGAACTGTAGATGAGGAATAACAATATATGCATGACTGTAATGGCCCTCAACTCGAGGTCATTAAATTGAGCTCATGCCTGTTTGCCTGTCCATCTGTGTGTCTATCTGTCTGTGTGCATCAAAGGGGCAAGGTTTTTGATCTGTGATTTAACTTCTGTTTCTTTTAGTTACTATGCTGTCTTAAATTCAGATAGCTCAACATAATACTTTTCTACTTGCCTTTCGAGTGACTTGCCTTTGCTGTGCGCCTGTCATGCCTTCGTAATGCTTAGATGTAAGGATGTTTTCACCTTGTCTAATGTACGTACGTGACAAATAGGAAATCCTACAATCCACCTAATATAATGTTAAAACTGAGTTCATTTCATATGGAAGCCTGCAGGGCAAGGCTGGTGGTTTAAACATAGTAAGAGTAAAAGGGCTTGGGATATTAGGTGAAAGGATCTCACCTGGTTGACCTGCACTGTGAACCCTGTTCTTGCCTCTCTCAGCCCAGAGATTGTGAAGAGTGAGCCCTATGGGGAGAAAGCTGATGTGTGGGCTGCAGGTTGTATCCTGCATCAGATGGTCACTCTTCACCCACCATTCTACAGCAGTAACATGTTGTCCCTTGCTACCAAGGTGAGATACACAAACACACACGTATGCTCTCAAATACAGACTATACACACACACACACACACACACGCACACATGGTGACAAACGCACTGATTGTAAAACGTCAACAGTAGCTATTAGTAATAGCTGAGAATCTTTAACAAAAAGTCACAGCTGGCCTGATATACCACCAACTGGCCTTACTTGCTGCTTGCTGTCTAACCATACTCCACCAATGGAAACTGGTGTTCTTTGTTTTTTAATTTAGTCTACTACTAGAGAATGTTTCTGAAGCATGCAGTTTATGCTAAAATATTTCTGCTCTCCCTTTTCTGGCAGATTGTGGAGGCTGTCTATGAGCCAGTGGGAGACGGGCTCTTCTCAGAGAGAGTGACAAACATTATTAAATGGTAACATCACAATGTTTGGCTTCACTTCTCGCAATGCGCTTCACAAAGTAGGGAAGCGCTGAATCTAATTTTAAGTCTTTTTTTTTTTTATTAAGGGAATTTGTTTGTTGAGGATAATGAAGAGAGAGAAAAGCCTGTGCCACAGAGATGGATGGCTTATGATGCATTTTTTATGTCAGCCATCATTTATATTCAGTACCAACAGATATATAAATGTGGTATGAATGTTAGCGCAAGCTGCCATAGCTGAAGCAAATAGCTACGTCAGTCTGTATGTGACTGTGACGGTGTGTGATGCCGAATATGTCCTCCTCAATGTTATGCTCCACCTTACATTAGAAGTTCCGGACTATAAGTTTGTAACTTACTACTTCTGTTAATGTACCTATAGGCTTTTCAGAACATTAGTCTAAAGGTAAGCTAAAGGAAATTCAGCTGTGCTCAGACTGCACTGAAATAGCATACCGGCAACATTTACAGTCTGGGATGTATTGTCTGAAGTCATCATTTTAGAGAATCTTGCTGATGAGGTCCAGTTTCTTTGGGGTTGTTCTGCAGGTGCCTGACTCCTGATGCAGACTCACGCCCTGACATTGTAGAAGTCAGTGCCAGGATCTCTGACATAATGATGAAGTTCATGGACAGCCTGTGTGCCTCCCAGCATGCTCTAGAGAGGAAGCTGGAGCGAGATAGGAAGCGAGCACAGAAGTACTTCCTTGAAACCAACAAGGACGGGCTCAATCACTGTCACTCATCCCTGTCACAGGTGAGGCACCATTGAGCCGAGTTTTGTTATGGTGCTGATACAGGAAGGAAACAGCCTTTACAGTTTACTGAAATAATTGCCTTAAGGTTTCTGATGTAAAATTTTAAAAGTCAAGCTTTTAAGCAGTAAATGGAAATTATCATGAAGATGCGTGTATGTTTATTTTAAAAATAACTGTTTGTTCAGCAGGCAGTTTTCGTGAAGAACCACAGTTTGAGCAGTAGGGGACTGGCCATTGTGAAGGATGACTCCATCAGCACTCCATCCTACTCCACTCAGCCAGATACTGTTACTCCAGGGGACCAGACCTCCAGTCAGGGTAGGTCTCTTACTACCAAATTCTGTGCATTTCAGGGAATATTATGCTGAATATTACCTGAAACTAGTGATGGGAGAATGAGACTACATGAACCACAGAATGGATGGATTTACCAGGTACTGTAAATACCCTTTTGCTTTGGTCCAATCACAAAGTTTTGCTGTAGAGAATGCTTTCATTGGTTCACACCAGGCAGCAAACCGTAGCTCCGCCCAGTATGGGATCCATGAAGTCTCACTCTCTATCCATCCACATATTGAACTTGGAATTATTATCTTCCTCTTTTGAGTATGTACTGTCTTTGTTGTGCTTATACTACTGAGAAGTGAAGGCATTTGTAATGAGGGAATGAGGGGAAAAAAAGTCATTTCTGCAGGGGACAAACAACACGTGAGACATGACAACCTGCTGCAGTCAGTCAGAGTGGCCAACAGTCAACCAAGTTTTTCCTTGTAGTGATGCAGGACTAATTGAGTTACCTGAGAAAGAATTTATTTTGTTCGGTTTTCCCTGTAATGCCTGTTCAGTTCCCTCAAGCATTTGTGACATAACTTTATCCTCAAATTAAAAGCAGAACACATGCTTCTTCATCTTATGCGAGGAGCTGACAGACTGTGTAGTACTAATTATAATTCCTTCTTTGGGATGCTCTCTATCATTAAAGAGACTCTGTCGAAGTCTAGGATGTGGAGGTAAACTAAGATAAAAGTGTGTGTGAAATAAAATTGGTATGAATTTTGGCCCAGAGCAAATTCCTTTGTGAGAACCACACCTAAATTGCACCTCACAGTCTGGTCTGTGCTGTCCCTGTGATGACAGCCATCTTGCCTGGCAAGATGACAACTCTCCACTAACAAGCTGCCTGAATCATATATCAAAGTAAACGAACGATTCTGTAAAGACAGAATGTCTTTTGTTTATTTATATACTCCCATCCAAATCAGCCCCAAAGTCTGCCAGCAAACTAATCAACAAGACACCCAAATGAAATTTGAACAAAATTGCAGAGACTTTGCGTGAGAACAAGTTTCTTCCGACTGTATATAGCTGTCAAGCAAATAAAGGCCCTCTACAATGTAGTATTTTCCTAGAGCCTTTCTTCTAGTTTTCCCTCCTCCTTGTCTTGGAAAAAGAATTGACAAAATAAATAATAAAAGCATATCTTATTTTGTGTTCCTTCAATGGCATGAAAATATAAACAACTAAATAAACAGTGACTCCCTTTACTTGAATATAATTATTTAATAACTCTTCAGTATTTTTCTCTCACAGATATTGGGTCTGAGGAAGAGCTGGAAGCCTCTGGTAACAACTCTACCTCCAGTCCTTGTAAAAAATTGTCTGTCAGTAAGTTCTCCAAAGTTGAAATGTTCTAGAAAAACAATTCAGTTTCAAATTCCACTGTACTGTGATGCTCTGGGGTAACATAAAGCAAGGTAAAGACATACCACTGAGAAGAGATGTCACAGTAGCTATGAAAATGGCCAACCACTGTCAGTCATTGAACTGTTCAAAGCATGCCAACATCTGAAGTGTGAATAATGCAAAGCAGAGAAAATGTTTATTAGAATGAGGGGAAATGGTCTTAAAGTGGTAGAGTTTGCGGAAGCGTCTCACTGTGGGAGCTGCATGGCCAGAGGTGTTCTGTGAAGTGTTTCTTAGACAGGACACAAGGTGAGAGAGGAACTGCGAGCAAGTGTTTGTGTTAGCCATTCCCTGCTGCCAAGAGGTAAAAAATGATTGACATCACCCTGAGGAATATCCAGTCAGACACGCCCTCTAATCCTCTTTTTAATTGTCCATTAAAGATTCCCTGTAATTCAGAGTAGTGTAAACACATTTGATTTGAGCAGTCTAATTACATTATGCAAAGTATCACCATAAACTTTATCTTGATATCATCCTTCACTGAATACAGACACCTGAATTTCCATATTTATGAATTTCAGAATACCTCCAACACTAAAAGTTTTCAAAATGACTTTTTTCACACTGTTGTGCCATATGTTTGATACTGCAAGAGTTGTGACATAAGAGTTGTTAAGATGTTAAGTTGTGACATAAGATCCACACCATGGCAAACCAATGGCAATGCCCAGGGTGGCTACATAGCTACACACTGCCACTTACTGTTGCCTTCTTTCATGACCTAATTTGGAGGGAATACACAGTGAAGTACCATAATCTGTGTGATTAATGGTCTAAACACACAGTTCTTGAGATGGGGGCGCAGGGTCATGTTTCATGCGGTGAAGCAATTGTCAAACTCCACTGTGGTTAAAATGGCAGTAATAAAGAGCTTGTGAATGCTGGCTACAGATGGTTTATGCTTTACCTGAGAGCTATGGGTACACTACTAGACAAAAAGACCCCTCCAGCCTTTCATATATTGTTAAAATGACCTCTCAAAGTGTCAATAAATCACCACTGGTAGTAAAGTCTCGTAGTCTCACTGTACAATATGTGTTTAAAGTCAGTGTAATGTCACATTTTTACAGAAGTAATATATTTTCAACCAGAAATAAATTCATAAATAAATAGAATAATACCTTCACTATTTCTGCATGAGGTTGAATATATAAAAGACCTTTAAATGTCTTATTTTAAATGTGAAATGTACTACATTTTTTCACAGTTTTCCTACTGGCTTGCTGTTGTCCGAAGGATGAGTTGTTTATGATAACTGTTTCAACACTGCATTTATTAAAATATGTCAATCGTGTTTCTTGAGCAGACAGTCATGTTTCTGATGCAATGAACTCCTGATCTGTTTTGGGCTTAGTTGTTTTATCTGGATGCTGTTTCAGTAAGGGTTTCATCTGTTGTTTAAAGGGTCTATAAAACGCAGTGTCAGTGCTTCCGTAACTGAAGAACCAAACCTTGCTTGGTGAGTTACAGTTGATGGAGCATTTCTATATAGCGTGTAATGTTGCATTGATCAGTGTACTTGGTGCACTAATAACTTTGATTCCTTTGTCTTTCAGTGGAGATTTTGCTGCTCCAAAACTGAAACCACGGCCAGGTAAGTCTAGTCATCCTGGTGATTTTCTTCATTGTGTAAACAGTCTTGGCAGTGTTAACAGGTGCTTCTTCTCATTTTAGTCTCCTGTAACTGTAAAACTATTAGCTCCAGACACAGATGCCTGATAGTTAAAGGTCATTGCTGTATTCTGCCAGCCATAGTAACATACCAGATAGTGTGGTGCAGATATTAACACCCATCAGTGCTGAAGTCATGAAGTTGTTATAACCTGAATAGTTCATTCAGTAATTACTGAATTACAATTAATTACTGTTAGGTACTTAAGTAGTTAATGTGGTTAAAGCAGTAACGCTTTTAAATTCTGTGAAATATTTTCAAGAACACTGTGGTATTACTGGGATATCGCCCTGTGATGAGAGTTCACATGTTTACACCAGAGGAATATCGTTTGTAACCCAAATATCTGTCATCTGCGTTGAAATGCTTGACAGTTAAGCATGTAGACTTAATCTGTAAACAGGTCTGGGAAAGCAGACTTCACATGGTTTGTTGTTCTTCTCTGATCTAAAGCATCAGCAGGAATCTGCTTGTCTCAGAAGAAGGTCCGTCAAATTGATGACCCAGTTCAGACACTCCTGGTTCTGCTGCATAAAATAATCTACATCAGTCAGGTCAGTTGACATCATTCTCTCTTAGTCCTGAGCGCATTTTAATGTGTATAAAATGTCATGTGATTGAGCTGTCACAGCTTATAACTTTCCCTGAATTGGATGGTCAATGCCTTCAAATCCTCCTTCAAAGATTTGTTATGCATATTGTATTTATATACATTGATATGAATACTATATGTATATGAATACATGTATACTAAAGTCAATATGGAATTTAGATATTCATATTTGATAATCATGTTATTCAAATCAATTACTTCAGCTGCCTCCTGCTCATCACTACAATTTCAAACGGCGGGCCATTGAGAGATTCAAGAAATCGCTCTTCCACTACCGGAGTAGTCCTTACAAACTGAAGGTAGAGCTGAAGAAGGTAGGATATAGTCAACATTGCCCAATATGCATTGCCCATAGTTACATGGGTCGTATTTTTCTCTGTGGGCAGATATTTTTTGTTGTGCATGGCTGTACAGAGGTGGGAAAGCTTTCCATTTTTAAAATATTAAAAAATTAACTCAAATCCAGTTTACAATCATTGCCAAAAGAATGTTCCATATGCTTAAGAATGGAAGAGTATTGAGATCATTATAATAAGTAGATACAGTACACTCATTTATAATTAATATATTTCCCAGAGTCTAAACACTGGTGTCAGAGTGTGACGATGGGAATATTGCCCTAGCCCGTTGTTTTGGTATCTTGGAGGGCAAACAAGTTGTTTCATCTTTTCCATAACTGTACAACAGTGTAGAAGAACCCTAATCTTACATTTTGCCTATTTAAAGTTGGGACATGCTGTTTATCTGCAGTGTTAATGGTGTGTGCTGTCTTGGGATCTCCATGTTTTTGAAAACCTTGTAGATTCCAGCGTGTAAATCTGTCTTAGTAAGAAAAATATTGAAAGAATACAATTTGAGAGGATACAGGTTTTCTTCACTCAGGTAAGAGGATTTTGGTGGTTGAACCCTGATCCTGTTGAATGTTCCATTGTGTTCTCCACAGCTCCTACAGGGTTCACCAGAACTGATTGAACCAGGGTGCATCAGCACAGATTGGTTTTCTCTGGTCCAGTCCTTTGGTGGAAAACCTTTAGGCAATGAGGACCAAGGTATGGCATTTTCAGAATGAAGGTTTCCTTCCCAGTGTGTCCACCTTCTCTGGCATCATGTCTGTAATTTATGTGTGGTGACTGAATTTGACATTGCACATGATTAGAAGACACTTCAACATTATAAAGATCAAGTAAGGGTTGCAATAACATTTTTGACCCTCATTCTAACAGGAATATGCAAATGTGACTTCAAGAGCAGCTCTTTTATTTGCCAGTAGATAATGCATAATGTTATAACCAGAGGTGTGTTCAAATTCGGCAAACTGAGGCGAACGGGTTTTCTTTCAACTTTTAAATCTGAACGGTTTTGTGTGAACATTCCAAATTGTTTCCCTTGTCTCCCTTAGTCCAGTGTACATGTGTGTTCGCCGAGAACTACCTCCTCAGACCGTTTGTGTGTGTTCGCAAACGTTCGCAGTGAACTCAAAGCAAACGGAAAACTGCAAACGCACCTCCAAATCCAACATCGACAATGGATATTTCCATTTTTATCAATGACTTGGTACAGTTCTGACTTTACGGGGCTTCTTATGAAGAATATTGAATACTTCCAGTCTTGGTAACATCCCTATACCTTCCTTGAAATAGAAAGTAGCTAATTTTCTTATGTCAATAAGCAGGGTTAACTCTTTGCACAGTGGGACTTACATCTCTGGCTCTGTTGCTCATCAGGAGGCAAAATCTACTCTGACAGACTGGTCTTGTTCACAGGTAATATAAGCTACATGAACCTTCAAGAGGGAGTCACATATGAACAGATGCAGGTAGGTGTCAGTCATATGTATCCAATGAAATTCTGATTTAAAAAAAAACAGTAGCATGAAAGGGATGTTTAACCTACAGGCCAATACCATGATTCTTAGGTGATCAGAATGTTCAGTAAAGGAAAAACATTATTCTTCCTGTGTTACAGACCATGATTGAAGAGGTCTTGGAGGAAAACGGGTATTACAGTACAACACAGCAGTAAACAGGTAACGAATATGTGGCTTTCATACACAACAGGAAAACACCGCCTGCCTGCATGTGTCCAGCAAACACATGTAAATATTTCTTCAGGAAGTAAAAATAAAGCTTTGGGTTCCATCACGAGATAGTTACGAGAAAGTGGGTTAAGTGAATCAGTCAGTAATGTTTTGCATTCTTTCACAAGAAGATGGAGAGAATAATGTGGCAAAGGCAACTGTGATTTCATCTTATTCCCCTTCTTCCTGTTGGATTTTGTTTGTATTTGCAGCTGCGTAAGAACACATTTGGTTCTAATCCACAAAAGATGAAGATAACATCTTACCATAATTTGTGGCGTCTTGATCAATGGCCACATGTAGGATTTAGTTAAGAGTGACTAGACTCTTTTCTTTAAACTTACACTCTTCTTGGGAGGGGAGCTAAATCAGTTCAATCAAGACAATGATGAGTTGAATCAGGAGGTTATTCCTCTTGTTGGAACAGCAGCCTTTAATCACTGTGGCCCACCAGGTCCAAGACTGAATAGGGTTGGAATTGCCAGGGTTGAGATTATTACAGTTTTTTATGCAGTGATCATGTTGACCTTTTTCACACTCACACTAACTGATCTGCACCTGCACTAATTCCTGTTTAAAAATAGTGAGGTGTGAATATGGTGGTGAAAAATGTTTGGTACTGATGACATTTTGTTTCATTTTAGGAGTAACCCTTATCCAAGTCGGTGAAACAATAGGTCACACACAAGCCAGTGTTGGTATGATTACTTTAACCAGACAAGACTCATAGCGAAAGGTTCCCAGAGATACTGAAGACTTCACTGCTGACCCAGCACCAGCTGCAACTACGTGTAATTCCAGCACCAAGGGATCCAAGGCCTGCTCTGTGGGTACCTCAGCCAAACCTGCTTGACACTACGAAGGCCCAGTTCTGCATCGGGTACCTGAAAGCATATCACCCTTCTGTTCCTCATACTGTCTGTGAAGGTGAAATGAACTGGCTTTTTTCAGACCCAAGAATGCATTTCATCCCAGCAGATATCTATGGACAGTACTTTGCCTATATCATAACGGAGTGGGGGATATTTAAGGTCAGTGGAATGACTGAAGTCTGACAGAAGTCCAAACAAAGCACAAACAAAATTGTCTTGTATTTCTACTCAATATGATATCCATCATGGTATTGGAGATGCCGTAGAAAATCACTTTCATGTCTGAACTGAGGCTGTATGTCTCCAGCACTTTAAACAGAATTATAATGATCACCTGATGTTACTTCAGCATAGGTAGTTATAATGGAGCAACTGAAAGGCAAATATCATATACATATAAAATGTAAAAGCAATACTTGTTTAAGTCAATAATTCTCTGAAAGCCACCTTTATAAAATTCTCAGGAGACTTGATATGTTATACTCTTCTACCTTTTATTTAGTCAGTTATCTTGGTGGTGATCTGCACACATGGCTGCTGGGTTCTGTAGTTTTGTTTCTTAGTAATGTTGAAAATGATGTGTTTTTGTTTTTGTGGCTGTTGTTGTTTTTCTTTTTTGTTGCATTGTGGGACCTGCAGTGCTCTACAGCTATTTGACAGTGCTTTTATGTATGTTTCCAGATAATGGAGATGTCCTGAAGTGTCCAGTATGAATGGGCTGCTTTGTATCCATCATTAGGTCTTGTACACATTCATGAGAGATGTTTGATTTTTATAAATCTCAGGGTGCAGTGACTCTACAGCACTTTATGTTGAATTATATCCCTTACCTCACTGAAAAACAGAAATCCTTCATATGCTTTATGCTGGTATGCACAAGCTACTTGCATGAATTTGCTGTGCATGGGAATTAAAAACTGTTGGTGAAAAATATCACAGTCTGAAGCTGATTTATGTATTTTTCTATTGGGTCGGTCAGAGCATGACAAAGTATACTGCTCTGTTGCAGAGGTTTACTGATTAATTACAAGTGAACCCAGTTAAACCAACCGTTGGAGTCATCTTACTATGCCTTTCACTATGCTCCTATTGAGTAATTATCTTTTTATGTATCAATGTAAAAACTTGAAAATACTCTTGAAAAAACTTGCATAAATGTAATGAATACCATTAATTTATTACAAATTTACACTAGTAAACATAATCATTTTATACTGCTCCTTTATTGTGTATAACCATAAATCGTTAACGTTTCATAAAATAGGCCTGCTGCATTAAAACAGTAAGAAAATGATAATAAAACCTAATAGGGTTTGATTTTTCTTGAAACTTGCAGAAGGTGCAAGCAATATCCAATTATCCATGTTCAGAGGGTTTTATTCTCATAGTGGAAATGTAATTACCACAGTCCACAGCATACTTTCTCCAAATGAAAGGTAGTAGACAGTGTTTTTGAATGAAACCGGCAGTGTCAAATAGATGAGGTGAAGGGTGTCAGTCTCAACATAATGCCACTACTTTCACTTACACTCTATTAGAAGGCTTATTTGACCAATGAAACCTACAAGAGCAGTTCAAGGAGTGTTTTCACGAACACCAATATAAGTATCATTGAAACTTTATGGGAAATTCTGGAAAATAGGGTGTGGAATAGACATCCACCTTCTTTATCTCTCAAAGAACTGGAGGCTTTCCATCTTGACGAATGGTCCAATATCCCATTAGAAACAGTTTAACACTGAAAAAAATGTGCAAAAAATTGTTAGGCATTACTGTTCCTACATTCAACGTTTCTCCATCTGGTTCTGGGAACCCACTGTGTGAGCTGGTTTCTTCCTGCAGTACTCCCTTAACTACGTTTGATTTAGATATTAATTGGATACTGATGGACACTGAATATGTGGTCACAACAAATATATGCTGAGTTCTTTGGTCCTTAAACACAACATAATATTCTAACTACACTAAACATGTTAATGTTGATGCCTAAATTCCACACAACATTTACCTTGTGTATATATGGATATTCATTTCACAGCTTACACTGCAGGAGGTGCATGAGTTCCATCACCATAGGGATGAGGAACTATTTTATTAGTGTAATTATTCAGAATTTTTGTGGTTCCAATGAGACCTTGTTGTCTTCAACATAATTTATTTCAAGTATAGAATGTCTGCCTGAGAGCCAGGAATGTTGAATTGAATGCACTGTCACGACTCAAGATGCATTTGCTCTCTGTTCAATATTAATCCCTATATTTTATTAAAATTCAATTCAATAATGAGCAGAGGCAGCCGAGTCATTAATCACCTGGAAAGCAGAAATGTGGGAAAAGACTGCTCTCCAATGTTAAGATCAGAGAGATGAGAGAACTGTGAGAGCCTTTTTTACATGCTGAGAGACACTGGGTGTGACTTTCACTTCTGTCCAACCCTATGGAGTCTCAAAGGTTTTTTTCAGTCCTCATACCAGTCCTCATACCAGAATATGCATTGAAACTCATGACACAAAACTGACAATTGAAAGTACTTAATGTGCTGTCTTTCAGTAGATCAATGGTATCAACAAAATTACATCTGTTCATCTCAGGTTTTCTCACTTGATATCATAGTAATAATGTGGATCTTACCTTTCTTTTCATATTTATTACTCCATTATAGCTGTGGAAATGGCATAATCGGTCAGACTGCAAGGCATCTTATTTGCTATCATACTGGACTTATACAATTTCTCCTGTCTCATCAACCATTCTTAAGGGAAGTTTATTCTGGATTCTGGCAGATTTGCATTTTTAAAATAAGATGTTTCTGCTTACAAAAGAGCTGTGGTATGCACAAGTAAGTCAATAATAAAAAAAAATGTAGAACGTAACCTTCAAGATTGTGTAATCAGTATTATAATGTCACATGCAATACATAAGATGAGGAAACAAAAAGAGTCATGTTTCTAATATTTAAATTAATTTTTTTGCTAATGTGCAGAGTACATAAGTAGCCTTGCGTTTCAGACTTGGAGAGGCAGGATCTTCCAGTTTTCCAGCTCACTCACTTACTTACTGTAGTGATGTGAGGAGGGGAGCTGATCTGGTTCAGTGAAGGCAAACAGAATCTGAAGGTTAAGTGTGCAGATGGAACAAAAGCGTGCAGGCACTGTGGCACTCCACCTGCCTAGTAAGCATGAAGAGATCTGTAGTAACTTCTGCCTTTGAAGAAATCCCCACATCTTGAAACCACGTAACTTACTGTATTCAAACGAATAACACCTCGAGAGCAAGATGATATTTCATGTTTTTCTTTACCTTTACAAATTGTTAGCATGTTTACTTAAGAAATTATGTGGCTGCAGGTTGCAGTTCAATTTTTAAAAATCCAAAACAACACACGGGGTAGGTATGCAAAGTTTTTCTCGCTGTAGCAAAATTTTAAGAATTTAATAAAAGTTGTATTTGAATATTGGATATGTGTTTATTTTATCATCTGTCCCTTTAATATTTTGTTATCTATGTGGCTGCCCTCAAACATCACTTTTAACCCGTATGATAAACAATGAATGTCAACCTTGGGTCATCGTTAGTGTTTCCAAACAAAACCCTCAACATAAATGCATTCTTCTAAATCAAAGTTGTGTATCTCTCACTATTCAGTTAATATTAAGACTTAATAGTTGCTAGATTAACAAAGAGAAACTCCAGTTCTCTGTCTAATTAATTCATTAAATCTTAATTTTCCATTTTCATATGTGAGTGCGGCTCATGCAATTGCACGGTGAACCCTAATTAAATAAGTCTTATGACACATATTTTCTCTTGATGATGTAGCATAATTTTCATAATTACAAGAGAATTCCCATCATTGATGAAAAACGACAATATTATCCTGTTTTATCTCCTACTTTTCATGTTACGAACTATCTCTTTACATTACTTGTAAAGACAGTTACAATGTAAATGAAATTCCTTTGTCAGTTATTGCAATTTATGTTCAGTCTTAATTACTGACCCTGTTTCCATTAAATAAATTTCAAGGAGTGGCATATAATGATGTCACAACATTAGAAAACCTTTGCCACAGAAACTACCAAAAAAGTAAGTTCAGTGTACATCTATTACATTGTTTACTCTCCTGTGGATACTGTGCATAGACTGATATACTCTCTAAATTCAAGGTCCTCTTCAGAGCTTCTATTGCCCATGTTTCAAAATATACAGATTGTCCCACAAACCTGTTCACATTTGATGGAATGGACGTGTTCATTCTATTTTCTGCCTCTAGTAAGTGTAATCTACTTCCTCTTTCATTGCTCAGATCTCCCTGGTCTCAGGTTAGCACACATAAAGCTACCTTCCAGGTACCTACTGATAACTCCTTTTGCTGCCACTGTGTCTTTTATCATAAAGATATTAGCTTCAGAAAAGAACCTGCTCTCATGTAGGTTGAACATTCCATTCGAGCCAAATTTTTTTAAATGACATTTCTATTCTCAGCAGACCTAAATATAGCTTATTTTGAGCAATGGAATGATCGTTCAGCACGACCAGTACCTGAGCTGGCTTTAAATAGATTCAATTTGAGATCTAATTTAGTACTCTAGTAACATGCATAATTCAAATGCAAAAATCATAACAGACATCCCAGCTTAAAATTCAGGCAGAACGTGGCAGCAACTGAACAGATGCAGGAGTGTAAAATTGAGGGTAATTGCTCTAAGACAGACAGGATCACTCACGCATGACAGAATTAGTGCCTTTATCAGACCTTTGCTGAACAACCTTTCATTTCAAATTCTGCTTTGTTCATAGCAGTTCAGCCCTGTTAATTCAGTGCTGGGATTCAGGTTAGAGTGTGCTATTTTCACAGATCTGTTCTTGGCATTTTGGGGGTGACACTAGTATACATGCAGGAAAAAGACACAGCACTTATACATAGGATATTTAGAGATAATTTTACATCAGCCCTATTCCAGTTAAAATAAAATATTCCAGTAATGTTGTGATGAGGCTACACTCTGATTCTGCAAAATTATTCTATTTATGTATGTGTGTGTGTCAGTGTGTGAGACAATGCAACATTGTGCTATTTCTGTTATACAAAATTCACCCAGTTTTGCAATTTAAAAATTGTGCCCACAATGCACATACATATTATGACAGTTTATTCAGTTTATTACGAAGTTCAGACACACACTGTTAAAAGATAATTCTTGTTTATTCTCTTTGTTTTGCAGCATGCCTACAGCATTTGATACACTGTATATATTTCCTTCAGTCAGTGTTAGGTCTTATAGACAAAAGCCATGTTCGAGCCAAAGACAACCCAAAAACGAAACAGAAGAACCAACTAAAGCATACACATAATTATGAAAGAGAAATGAAAAGCAAGGCAACAGATAACTTAGTTTCAATCTCTTTCTGTGTGTGAACAAGCCACAGGGCCAACCCAAGCCTTTATGGGACCCTAAGCAGAATTTGATTTGGGGGGCCCCCCACCGCCTCAGTGCCGCCAATACTTTTGACTATTGTCAATGCTTGATCATTCACACACCTACTGTAAATCTAACACACCCATTATCAATTTGCAAAATGCAGTTAACGTCCGTTACAGTGCGCATGCGCATGAACGTGACACCAGCTCTGACAGAGGCAGCAGGAATTGATTAAACCAGTAGTATTAGCTGGCCAGCCTGTTAACATAATATTGTGTTTTTGTATGATTACCATTGACACAATATAATATATCACAAAAAAATTCAAACTCTCTTGTTTGACATTTCAAGCACTCTTGGGGGCCCTCTGGTGGTCATGGCAGCCCTAAGCAGGGGCTTAGTTCACTTATGCTTCAGGCCGGCCCTGACAAGTCAAGCAAGAAAACGTCTTGCTTGAGCAGCGTCCAAATAGGAGTGCCTACACTAGGCTCAAGGCTGTATTGTTGTATAAGAGTTCTGTAATGACAGTGTTTTTGCCATTTAACTGAATTAATCAGTTGACAAATCAGTTACTGCCACTAATAATACGAAATTCTCAATCTTTGCTTTCATTGTTGTCTTATGATTTATTGATCCCAGTGAGGGATTATGTCTGAATTTCTCTGCAGTACAGTGGTAATTATTCATATAAAATGAAAGCATTTTTATTGCAGCAGAGCAAAAAAGGGACTTCGTGTGTATCATTTGTGGAGCTGTGAAATGAATGCAGTCAAACTAAAGACAGTATTCTGTTTGAATGACAGGTATTTCAGGCACTTCAGATTCTCCAAGGCCCTTGGCTACATTGTGCTTTATTGGTAGTCATTGTGGTTCATGCACTATAAAACAATTTTGATTATTTTATGAATTTATGAGGATGTTTCAGCAAGACAAGGGAAGAGAGTGGGCCTCCTTCAGTACATTAAAATACAATGTTTTAAAGGGCTTTAATATCCCCACTTACACACCAGCCTTTTTTCTATTTACAAGTTCTTTTCTTGTGTAAATACATCAGCTTAACCCTTTTGCATGTAAATTCTAAAATATTTCCAACTTCCCCCCAGCATGACTTATTTGTTTGTGTACGCCTTCTGTTCTAGAATTTGGTTATGACTGCTCGTTCAACCTTATTTTGTTATAAGTAAGCTATATTATTTTGTTTGCGATACTTTCTAATGTTAAATCACTGTTTCCTCAAAGCTAATTTTAGCTAGAAATTTTCCAATTTGGGAGTCAGAACTGTCTTATGGCTGCTTATGTTGCAACTTATGTAAATCTGCATTGAAAAATAAATAATCATCTTGCATTTATGGAACGTTTTTATGTGAAAAAGCAGTGGGGTTTAGAACAACTATTGCTTTGTTACATCACTTGTAAATAGCTGTTTTAAGCAAGTGTTGTAATCACACCATTTTGACCGTATACTGTAACGACCGCTCTAGAATGATCTCACCTGTTTGACCGTATGTGCGAAAGGGTTAAGCGTCTTTTTGTTTAATGGTGCTGAACACTAAAAAGTATTTTATAATGAATTTTTCCCCACATTGTTTTTCTTCCACATTCTCTTTTGTGTGTATGTGTGGGTCGTGTAATGAGTGTGTGTGTGTGTGTGTGCGTGTGTGTGTGTGTGTACTCTGTCTTTTTCACAGTAACAGATTGAACAGGATCATTTTAAGTTAAAGGAAGTTTTGAACTGACATTTGTGCCATGCTATTTCAGACTGTATTAGCTATGAATCCATTAACAGACTGACACCTGAAATTATCAGAGACTTATGTCATTACTCCTATTATTACTCTTGCATTATTTATTTTATTTACATTATTTACTTTATTTCCAGAAATAATAGTTGAAATTATGTCTGTTTATAACACCCAGGTTTATATATTCAGATAGTCTTATATTAATGGACAGGGGTTTGCTTGCAGATGTAACCAGTTCCTGACTGTCAGTCTATTCACTCTATATATATTACCATATGGTCTGAATGCATCAAGCTGTTTGGAACACATCCAATCGCAGTTGCACAGCTGCAATAAGACTATAAATTAAATAAAGCCTTTTTTTAGTTTGTGAGGATAACACGTGAACAGAGGTATGACGCAAGGCATTATGCAAACAGAAAGCCATTAGCAGATGATGGTGAAAATATGCTGAGCTTCTTTAAAAAAGAAAAACCTGAGTTTCATATCCCAAAATGATTCTCTGTGTTGTCATCATGAGGAGTCTAAAGCAGGGCTCAGGGATCACTGTGCAGCCCTGAAAAGTGAACTGAGTATGCAGAGTTATTAGCTAATATGATGCATGATTTATGTTATTCTTTGTTCTCACTGGCCATATTCAAGCAAACTGAGACCATGCCACATAGTCTAAGGCCCTAAGCCATTGATAATGGTCCCTTTCATTTGTGCTCAGTTTCTGCAAGTACACCTGATTCCACATCCTGGCAGTGTCTGGTAAACTGCACCTTCACTGTCCGTATTTACATTTGCAGCTGGTAGCTAGAAACTGGATATGAAGCTATCATTCTGCACGCACATTGTTGGCTTGCACTTTTTTTTGGTACACCTCACAAATTCTCGTTTATTTTATTTAATTCGGCAATCATACATGCTTGGCATTCAAATGCAGTTCCACAATAATATGAAACATTAATATTAAAATAGTTTGAGTATACTCCCTTACAGCATTTAACATTAAGTTGTTAGCTAGCTGGAAACACCAGTATACATAAAATGGTGCAGAAAGAGAAGTGAACAAAAGACTGTGTGTCTTTTGTTCACTTCTCTGTCCGTATACTATTTTATATAATGGGTCTCGCTGTAAACGGATATTGCCAAGGCTATTCTTTGCTGAACCATTTATTTATGAGAGGTGTGTGCAAACGAAAAACATACTGTTTCTCATTACATATAAAATATAAATAAAGCATGCATATTTCTGCCAGGCCAGGTCTGGCCATGTCAAGTGTCATATTGGAAAGTGAGCCAGCAGAAACAGGGTTAGGTGAACTTCAAGGTAATGGAGGTGCAAGTGAAAACCACAGCCATATCCAGGTGTAACTAAATCTGGGGTAATGTCAACATGCTCTTATTGAAGTTATGTGGTGCAAATGTAATACCAAAGAACGCTAGTACCAAAGCAACAGACAAAACTTTAAGGTCAGTTTTCCCCTTTAAATAAAGGCAGGTTTTCTGGTTGACTGCTTGAGTTCAACCATTGTGTCTTTGCTGTATTCCCATTACATGTTTTGAAGAGATATAATCCACACTCTCTGATTTTGACTGCTCTGAGCCAAAATGCTACAATAATACAGATAATCTGGAGAATGCGCTTATTCTGAATTTGTCTTTGATCTACTCAATTTAGCATATGTGCTCAGAAAATGCAAATTTCTTACTACCATTTTACATATACATATATAACCATGTTATTGCAAGTGCTGTGCCACTTGATTAATGCTAGCCTTCTGGTATTGTACAGTCTAAAAGCCAACAATGAAGTTAAAACAGTTCAATTCCATTGTTGCAATGTATGCTGCTTTTAGTGGGCTGAAATGCTAGCCTTTGATCACAATTCAGTTCTCTATGCCTCCTCTAGAGAGATGGGTCCAACAGCAGTAGTTTCCCCTCAACAGCTGAAACACTACATACACTTTCTAAAATAAGAAACAGTCTATCCATAATGATTCGACTACTTTGCCTAATACCTTTCACATTATGTTAACCTAATATCCTTCACATTATTCTCAAGAGAAGGAAATACCTCTCACTGAATTTACTGTGACACGCAGGTACTGTGTAGCTTTCAAGTTAATGTGAATCTCTTCTTTGATGCTAAATTTCAAAACAGCTTTTACCATACAAAACTGCTTTCTGCCACACTCATGCCTTTGATGGACAGCAAAGGATTTTGAATGCAGTATTCTCATTTTAATATGATCCTTCAATGCACTACATATACTGTCCTTTCATCCTTTAAAAGGATTTCACAAACACCAGCCAGGCACTTCCTTCGCTAACATTTTAGATTCTATATTTCAGAGCTCCACAGTTGTATCCTGAGCCTTCAATCTTACAGCCCTGCTGTGTGATCATGTGATCATACCCACAGAAAGATATCACTCTACCATTCATATGATGCCATCCTACAGCTGTCACAAGACATGACTCAACTGTTTGAGTGATGTCATACCACAGTGCTGACATCATCCCCCTCATCCTGCTTCTTCTGCTTACTGGGGAGGGACTTCAGGTACTCTAAGTGCCTGCGAGCGTCCTCTTGGTTCTGACGCACATAGTACACCACGTAGGAGATGACCATTGTGAACCAGCCGAACATGGTGACCAGCATGGCGTAGTCAGTAGTGCGCTTGGGTAGGTTACAGAGGTCAGCGTCGATGGTGAGGAAGGGCCGGCCCTCTTGGTCCTGGAGCTCTGAGCTCTTGCACAGAACCCGGCTGGCAGACTCGTGGTTGTACGTCATGCCCTTCAGCACCTGCTGCAGTGTGCAGTCACAATGCCAGGGGTTGTTGCCCATGTTGACCCGGGCTTTCAGCAGGGCAAAGACATTCTTATGCACAGTGCTGATCTTGTTGTGGGAGAGGTCCAGCGTAAGCAGGGTGCTCTCCACGCCCCTGAAGGCATTCTCACCCAGTGTTCTGATGGCGTTGTGGGACAAGTTCAGCTCTCGCAGCATGCGCAGCTCCTTGAACACCTGGTCTGGGATGGTGGTGACCTGATTGTGGTCGAGCCGGAGGAGAGAGGTGTCTGGAGGCAGGTCCAGCGGAATCTCTTTCAGGTGGGCATTGCTGCAGGTGACATTGAGGCCATTGCCGTGCAGACAGGTACAACCTTTGGGGCACATGCTGGCAGGGTGAAAGCACAGGGCCATGAGGACAAGGCTCTGGAGCAGCAGACACATGGGGAGAGAACGGGTCAGCCACAGGTCCAGTACAGTCATACTGGCATGTCAGCATAATCCCAGCAGCACTGGTCTCGAGTCCCACCCGAGACAGCCCCTGCATTCACTCACAACCCATGCTGTGATATGCTCTTCCGCTCAGATGATCTCATTGCAAGAGTATGTCGACCCCGCCTGGAATACAGCAAAGGATACCATTACTACACATCACAAACACATCATTGCCCCTTTTGCTGAATGCCAGCCATGTTATAACCAGTGACCGACTGCATGAGATTATGGATTAACACTGGGACCTTTTTTAGGACCTCTTAGCGTTCACTGCTCTAAAAGTGTTTGACCTGTTTTGATGGAAACAAGTGAAGGAGAGACAGAGATGAAATGGAAAGGACAGATAAAAGGGGAAAAGAACTAATATTTCACTTCCTGTTTTTTTTCTTGACATTTTATGTCTTGGATTTGGGTTTGTTGGTGTGGTGACGTGTAAAGGTATCTTCTGATAGAGGTATAAAATGAGAGAAAGTGTCATATTGATCTGGTATTGTTTCCAAGATCCTTCACTCACACAGACACTTCACTGTTTCCACTGTTGCTCTGTATTTTCAAGTGATAAAATAGTTTTAAACTAATCTAGAGCACTAATGTTCCACATCTTTTTACCCAATGTCTTTGGAAATGCTCAACTGAGAACATTTTATCTAAATTTATCTAAGAATTTATCCAAATTTATCAAAGAAAAGTACATCAGTCAATACCAGTTCAACTGATGATAATGATGACACTACAAGCTCATTCTGTTTGAGTTCAGTACTTATGAGTACTGGAGTGGTGTGCGAGTGCTCTATGCAATCAAAGGTTACTGTCTTTCTCTTTTAACAAGTAGACTCTATCAGAAGACTCCATGAATCTGTCTAGAAATTTTCTAAAGGACTCCACAATCTAGACCCAGGTAGATTATTTAATGCTAATGAAATTATGCTTCTCTTTTTACACACATACACACATGATATATACTTACATAAGATTCTATATAAAATTCTAATTAATTTATTTTGTAGCATTTTAACAACTTCCTCAGGGATTTGTCTTTTGTAATTGCACAGTAGTACAGCTAACTCTATGTGTCCGCTTGTTATAAACAGTGACCTCACCCTCCTATATTCACGATAGGTTGAATAGCTCCTCTACAAGGGATCTTTCATACAGTGAGGTAATCCTGTCTCTTGTCAGGAAGTTGTGATGTGTGGTTGTGAATATCATGGCTTTCATCCCCATTTATGTCTCACTGTAGATTAATCATTGTAGAGCCATAGTAATTAATATGCTTTAGATATTCATTTAAATTTCAACAGCTCTGCTGCTCCCTCTCAGAAACGTGTGACTTACATCTGAAGTACATGTGTAGGACTGATTCTTAGAATCACTATTAGATGTCTTAGAATGTACAGAATGTTCCAAAACAGCCATAGGAATTTATAGATATTAATAGTGGGGCCCATTCAATGTCAGTATAAAGCTGAGAGTCCTTAAGATATATAAATTTAATCCATTGTCACCTCTTCTTTCAAACCACCCACGGACAGAAATTTCAAAGAGACATAAAATAAACTACAGGTTTCTAACACCTTCAAAAACCCCAAAACTGAAATGTACCATAGACATTAAGAAATTATTTATGCTAATACGGCTACCAAACCACTTTTCTAATTTGGGTCCCATTATGACTATATGTACAAGGTCTGAAGCTAATTTATTTGTCAGTTCTGAATGTGAAAGTCAAGGCCACAGCACATGTTTTAAAAATCGTCATTTTTTAAATCAGCAGGTGTCCAACAAGTGTCCACCTGACACTGTGAGTTAGAGTTGGGGCCGATACATCTCGTTCTGAAAGAAGTCACAGCCTAGGAACACCTCCAGATGCACTTATTACTATTTACTTTGTCTACGAGCAAGATAATCAGTTCTTGCTGTTTGCTTGTAGCTTGCGAACTGGGTGTTTCTCTCCATTTGTTGCCCTTCATTCACCTGTCATGGTAGCTTTGTCTCTGCAGCTTGAAATACACAGCAGTGTTGACTTGAGTGCATGTAAACTCATGCTAACGCTTTTGTGTTTGAAAGCGGAAAGAAACAAGTAAATTTATTTGCAGTAACATTCACTAAACTTGACAGTAGGTGTCTAGCTAGCCTATACTGAATATAGTCCCCTTCATACTGCAGATCATAACAGGATAATTGTATAAATACAGTTGCAACAGAAAAAGTGCACAGTGCCATGAAAGAGCTGACACAATTGTCCTAACAAGCAAGCTAGTGAGAGATTTAATAATATATGAAAAGTTGGACTAAATGAGTTATATCCATTGATATACAGTATACTAGGCAGATATTGGTGCAAAATAATTGTATTTTTGACATTGTTTGTGTGCTCATGTTTCCCTTCCCCCTCCCTTACCTGTAGCTGTCTTATTTTTTTTGCACCAATGAACTCCTAATTGCTAAAATTATACAATCGATAATTGTATAATTATTCATTTGCCTGTACTGTTTGCAGAGGTTGGAGTGCCTCCAGGGATGTCTGGAGGATGATGATCAAAATACACTGAAAACACTGCAGATCATGTGGGGAAGCAAATTCTTGGGCACACATCCAAGCAAACTGCCCCAGGAAAACCCCTACAAGATCAGAATGCTTTCACTGCTTTTGGTTTGGAAGCCTAAAAATGTACTGAATGACAAAATATACCACTGCCTAAAAATATCTATTGATTATTCGACTCACCCAATATCTAGGACAACATCCCAATAATCATCTAAAAGTATTTATGAAAGCAACAGTCAAGACAAGTCAGTGAAATATCTGACTTGCCTGTCATTACTGCATCCACTAATTTCAAAAAATGGAAACAGCAAAAGACTAAGTACAATGATAAATTTTGTTTTCAAAACTAACACACTTTACACTAAGAGCATCCTTTCATTCAGGAGTATTATTATAGCTGGAGATATGTAATTATTAGTGGATATGATGCAATTGTGATGTAAGAGTCTAGTCCATGGAAAAGATTATTGGCTGACACCATTTCAGCTGTCCTGATTTCAACCTTTTCATTGTATATGCTTCATTATTACTGTATTGATACTTAGTTCTTTGATGTTTGCTTTAGTCTCTGTATTGCATTTCTGCTTCCTCATGCACTGTAGGTCAGCCTGAACATGTCATCTGCCAAAAAATAAATAATGAAATAACTAACCAAATAAGTAAATAAAAATAGTAAGTAATGATTTCACATGTAAACTGTAAACAGGCAAAAAATATTCATTTTAACTGCATAATTATTTACTATTTATTTGCCTTGAAAGTGAGGGGCCTTTTTCATTTAGGTTCTGAGCAAAGTCATTGAGAAGACATTGTGCAGTTGGAGCAGTTCAGTCTTGCCCTTTCATTTTGCTACCTTCTCTGAGCACACTTAGCAGAATTTCCTTATCATCAGCTTTTCCTCAACAGTGGTCTCATGTTCCTTGCTATCACTACTATGCCAAAACATCTTGCATCTTCCCAAAACAATGCCAGCCATGACAATGCATGCTTACTGGGGGCTATGCCTTGTCAAGAAAAACAGTATTCAGACATACACCTGTAAGACAAGATGTAATGGTGATAAAAGGTCTATCAGCAAACTGTGAGGGTGTGTTCAACAGCAGGAATAAAATGTTTGTATTGGCAAAACTGTACCCTATTTCTTAGTTTATCAAATCAGGGTGTAATTTACGTGCAATGCTAGTCATAATGATTCGTCAGTTTATATTTGATGACATTGTTATTATTCATATGCTCTCAGCATTTCTGAGAAGGATAATTTGATTTAATTGCACTTACTAACTAAGAAAAGATGGATTGGAAAAAGAAGATCGACTGAAAACAAAAAAGGTTGACTGAAATATGTTTCAAATTGCATATTTGAGACAATCAAGAGTAATTCAGTGCATCAATCCTTTAATGCTGTTCAACTGCACTGCATGCCCACAGCTAATTCTCCATTTCCAGACCTCACAACAGCAGCACACCCATAGAATATCTAGTTAATGTGAATCTTCTCCTATGCAAGCACTGCTAGATACAAAGGAGCTCCGTGCATGTTCATGCTGTCGGGGAAGCATCATTCATTATAACCCTGGAACAATAAAAAAGAAGTTACCAAATTAATGTTCTTTCTATCACATTTCCTCTCATTTTGCATGTGCTTCTCAGAGTAATTCAATTCAGCAAATTAACTGATATTTCTGCGGTGCTGTACTTAGGTATAGGAGGTGTCTGCCATGTTGTGCTACAGATTTTTTTTTAACATTGACAGTAAAATAAACACATCTCATTCTGTGCCACTTGCTTTCTGTGCATTGGCTGGGATAAAGTAAGAAGTAATATAAATGCATTAAAAACAGTGGCTTCAATGACATACAGTACAGGTGCTTCAGGCAAGCATAAAGACAACTTAATCCTACACATAACATCAAACCAATGCCTGTTTTAGGAAATGCCTATTTTGAGGAGAAATTTGACTACCATTACCATTTCACATTGTGATTTTCTGTGTGCATGAGTATGTGTTGGTTGAAGGCCAGTCAATGGCCTCACATGACACCTCATAGGAGCCATACCTGCATAATGGTCACATAATGGACACAGCTTTTGAAAAAGTGGTTGGGGAGTGTTTGGGGGTTGAGCAGTTTGTGACTATGACCCTGTATATATGTTGACCCAAACTACTCACCAGCACACGTAAAAAATATTCTCTAGCATTTTACGTGTGGTACATTGGTCAACACCAGTCACTAAACTGATAGATGTAGCCCTTGTTTTCTATATTAACAATGGCGGTAGAGGGTGCCAAATGTTTTCATCCATAATGGTTTCAAACATTTATTTTAAACTTGTTCAATTTATTGGGAAACTTGTCATTTTGCAGATATAACCTACAGTATAAACTTCTTTTTTGCCCCAAGATGCCATATTGGGGTGATAGCAGCCAGTGGACTTCGTTGCCAGTATAGCCACTGATGATATCATTGGTCAACTATCTGCATAAAAACCTTTTACCATTTACATAATTTTTGAAACGTGATACATGCAACAGTTATACGATTTATAACATATATTAAATGTATGAAACATATACTACCTGAATGAAATATATATTAAAGACACTAATTATTTGCTTAAATTTGAATTAGAATAAGGGGATTTATCTTAAATGTGGGAGAATATATTTATATGATCCAAATTACAGCAATGTATGGCATATGACGTAGGGTAATAATCTTTTATTGACCTCTTATTCCATGGCAGAAAGGGAATCGGGGAGTGCTAACCACGCTCTCCAACTTCGTGGTAAAATAGTTTTTCCAAGACAGTCTTCACATGATCTCCATCCGGATACTGTATATAACGTTGCTCTAATTTTAATCAAAGCAGTTTGGGAGCAAACTGAAATGCCCGAATGAGCGCGCTTCTGCCCCCGTTAACGGCTCTCCCTCGTGCGCCGATGAATAGAAGAGTGGTTCCTGGCCTGACCAGAACAGCTGTTGTTATTCGTCAAGCACATTACCATCACTACTTTATTCCTCGGCAGCATGAGTGACACATAAGAAACTGCATAAAAGGTAAATGTACCCACATAACTCATTATTTCCCTTTTCATCCACGTTTCATGCGCGTGAAATGTTCCCTGCTGCTATTCCAGTCACTCAATATGAATAATAGTCAGAACAAAGCACAAGCTTGATAAAATAATGAATATGCTATACATGAAAATCTTTTTGACTTCACCGAACAATCATCGCATATCTTGAAAGGCAAATTTTGAATATTTATAACTATATATTTTACCAATATATGTTGGTATGTTTGGGTAGGAAAAGTGAAATATTCCCAACCACTGTACTCATAAAGATGCACTAAATGTCCTAAGAGGTATCACTTTTAAAGAACATTGTCCATTAACATTGTAGAGCAACAGGCAACGTGTTCTTACCTGCAATAAAACAGTCTCCAGACGTTTTTTCATCAACGTTGTCATCCCAAATACATTTCTCACAGGCGATCGCTGCAGGTGATATCCTCGCAATAATTGTTTGTACTTGCATCTGATCTGCAAATCCTTTAGCAGTTAGGCGAGAGGCGAGGGAGGGATCTGCTGCGGAGGTCTTGACTGTTTTCTCGGCAGCACGCTCTGAATTGATAACACTCCTTCATTGCCTGACACGAGTTGAACGGATCCTACGTTTTTGTCAGTTAACTACAGCACAAGCCGCTCCTCTTGGCTTCGCTGTGACGTATACAGCACTACAAGGAATAGTACTGGAACGGTTTATGTGTACGGCTTCTCTCGCGACGACAATGCAGCTTGAAATGTCTTGTGTTTTCCAGTATAATACCTTTGGTAATTGACCTTTAATACGTTGTAGAGGCAGCCAGTTATCGTTGATATGAAAAAGGACCTCAAATTAGATATTAACCTTACAGGAATGGACATTTCACCCATGCGTATGGTGCGTATGGTGCACCATGGGATTTCTTCCACTTAAAGTAATCTACTCCACTAATCTCATGTTAACTTGATTTTGGGGGGGTCATTGTCTATCATGACTGAAAAGCACAAAAAAACCCTTTCAAACTTTGTAATAATTGACTGTTCCTTCATCACCATTTTACTGTTTTGGTATTACTTCATTTTTAATTTCATCTTTTCATCAAGGCATAATAAAGGTAATGTCAATTGTACATGTTATTCTGTTAATTATTTCTGGCTCGTTACTGTGTGTGTGCGTGTTCATTTGGCTATATAATAGCTTCAACTCCATTCATAGGTTATACTGTAATCTTAACCCCTTTGTTGTGATATACTGTAGATCAAAGGTTTTTCCTTTCCAGTGTTGCCTCTGATCTGCTGACTAAACATTTTGCTTAGTTTATGTCTATTTTTGTCATTTACCATGATCTGGTTGGTATTGTACCATTTCCCTTTTTCTCAATCCACAAATTTATATGAATTTGTTTCATGTTGTTTATTCTGTCCTGATTTCTGCTGTAGTTTTATAGTATTACCATTTTCTTAATTCTTTTCTTCGTTTGTGCTCATTGCATGTGAAATTTATCATTCTGTCTGTTCTGTATCATCCTGTCATTTATTTTCTGTTCCATAATGCAATTGTTACTGCTGTTTATTCTGTTTTAATTTAATGTCTGTTATTGTTCTTGTTGTACTGCTTTCTTATGGTTGCCTATGCAGGCATATTGATTTGGACTGGAAGCACATTTTGACAGCTCATTGGTTAAAAGCCTCTGTGGAGTGTACTAGCCAAGCCAATGAGTGCAACCTGATGGACACGACACTAGGCTGTCAGACAGGAAAGTATATCATATTTGCAATTAAATGTTTGAGGTGCACCTCACATTTTACATCCTCTGTGCCTCAGTATAGAGTTCTCAAAGGAGAATAAGAACTTGCTCAGATGCCTTGTGTTTACATAGTTTGCCATAACTGCAGAAGGCTGTAGGTTTGCTACAGAGGCACCTTCAACTGTAATGTATACAAATGCTTCTTCTCAGTCACACTAAAAACTTTAAAATGAAAGGGCCACTTGCTGATCCTGGCACCTTGGAAATTACATACTTTGCAATCTCCTTTTTGCTGTTGTCACTGTAATGGCATCATAGGAAGCTACCTAAAACAAGTTGTCTTTGTTTGGACGTTGAACAGTACTGGCCTTACCAACAGGTATATGCACAACTGAGGCTGATTGGTATTCAGACCTGTTGTAAAGGCAAAGTGTATGGTATCTTTTTGAGAGAGATCCTGTGATGAAGCTGACTCACTATGGTCATATACTCTTGCTCTGCAGTGCTCACATGTGAATTGGGCTGTTTGCCATTAGAGGAGAGAGTGACCTTTACATCTTAAATAACATGCTAGCTGTGATTTAGATATGTGTATTTATTGGTGTTCTTTTTATTTCCTTGTCTCAGTTTTGTTTGTCTTACCAAGTACAGGAAAAAACTAACATTCATAGTCATTTGTCCTTCTCATTATTTTTTGTGTCAACATTATAGTGTGATGAACATGTTGGCTTTTTGAGGACTTTGCCACTTTCATAGATGGGTCTGACATTCAGTTACATTTCAACAGGTGCTCTGCAAATTTCAGTGCATGACTTCGCATGCCTTGAGCACTTCAGGTCTTTTATCCTGATGGGTAAAATCTGTCAAAAGTGTGGCAATTTTCACTTGTTGATTCATTTATCCTTCAGTGTGAAGGCTCTTGATTTACAAGAGAAGAGGATATGAGAGGTTTTTTGAGTCGAATAGCACAGGAGAAGAGCTTTGATGGTATTTCTGAGCTAGTGCAGGCACTTCCTGTAATTATTCTGCATGTGAAACTTGAAAGATTACTGTCCTTCATCAGGATTTTATATCTCCCTGTACAAAATAAAACATGATCCCCTCCCAGAGCTTTTAAGCTACAAACACAACATTTCTCAAAGACACAGTTTTGCATCCAACTTTTCAGATTGTTACTTCCATAAATTGTTTAGTTTCATATTTCTATATAATCAAGTGAAGTATTGGGAGCATACGTTTTTAAACATTCCAATCATGTATAGTCTATGAGCAACAAAAAGAGAACAACCATACTACTTTAAGAATTTTATTTATTCATTGCTTAAAACCATGGCACTGTTGGTCATGAACTGTCTGGGGTAGTTACTGCAGCCCGCAGCTGTAGTAAATCTCACAAGCTGTGCATTCTTTCTTTTTAATGTTTATCTAACATACATAGCTTTAAATGGCTACCTTCTCACAACATTATGTGAACAGTTATAAAAACAGGGATCACAAATGCCTCTCTGGCCCCCTTTTAATATATTGTTAAAAAGATAGCTCTGGCAAAGGTGTACTATAGCTAGGTAGCTTCATTACACACCTACTTAAAATAAATTGCAAGCAATGAGATTGGAGGGCAGTGTAGCATAGTGGTTAAGGAGCAGGACTTGTAACCAAAAGGTTGCTGGTTTGATTTCTTCCAAAGGCAGTGCTGCTGTTCTTAACAAAGTACTTAACCCACAACTACCCCAGTAAATATCCAGCTGTATAGATGGATAACATTGTAAGAAATTGTAACCAATGCAATTTGCTCTGGATAAGATTTTCTGCTAAAAATGCCAATAATGTAATAATAATGATCCAACTCAATTTTGAAGTACCTGTATAAACTTGTTCAGCTAGCAAACCTACTAACCCCTCTCCCTTCCAAACAGGTAGACCACTGAAGGACCGAGCTCTGGGCTCACACATATTCTAATTCTAATAACCACACTCTTCTGTGGTACCAGTGCCACTCCCTTGTCATTCATTTATGTTAATGTTGCTTTTTAGATCTCGTTTAGACTCTACAATCACCTGTTCATCATATGTTTCATGAAATTGTTCAAAACTATTTTGTACTGGTATGATTTTCACCTTGATGCTTTTTTATTCTGACTATTCTGTATCTGTTATTTTGCATGTGTTGCTTCTGTGTAATGGAGGTAATAAAAGGTAAAACATGGTTTTGGCACTCACTATTGAACAAATAAATAAAGTAAGCAGTATAGTAAATTATTGGTGGCATTACCTTTTCCTAGCATAGAGAGCTGATTATTAATCATTATTAAAATATAATCTTTGTTTAAAATAAGAGGGACTTTGACAAATGTTAGAACATGAAGGGATTTTAAAAGCAGGAATGGGTCATGTCCCTTGCTTCTGACTTGAATGAAGGGCGTGATATATCTCCATTTATCCCCAAACATGAGCATGATGGTCTAGATTTTATGGAGCAGTGGAAGGATGAAAAGCAGAGTGGATGCATGAGGGAATTTATGAGTTGACACAAAGAATAACAGGGAGGCTAATGGGTAGCTGCGGTCTGCAATTCACAGGCACCATAATTTTTCCTTGCGAGTGCTCATAAAGGATTCCTTAATTCATAATTAATGAGCAGTTCAGGCGGAGACGAAAAACAGAACATGCTCTTGCCTCCAGGAATGCACTTGCACATCACATTCTGAAAGGATTCTTGGAGCCTTTTGTGAAGACTGTAGATTTTGGGGAATGTGGAATCAGGTGCGACAAGACTGTGGTGAGGCTTGCTCATCAGGGGAACTGAAATCTATAGACGGCAGTTCCCATAGGTAGGCAGTGCACAGAACTCAGTTGTACAATCTAGGTGGAATTTCAGTCAGTTGGCTGAGTTTTTGAGGCAAAGCAAGGATATCAATTATTGACTCCAAAAAACAAAAACAAAATTATATACACGTTGCTTACATTATAATTTCTGTGTGGGCAAAGTGGCCTGAGATGCTACAGGAAGTGAATCGTCAATTTTTAATGATTGATTTATAATGACTAATATAATGATTGAGTGAACATCAGACAGAAATTTCTTAGAGAACATATACTGAGTATATATGCACAAGTGCAAGGGTCTTCCAGACTACCAAAGTACAAACAAAGATCTTTTGTTATGTTTGTATAATCAGAAAAGATGGAAAGAGTAGCTATTAATATCATTCTCAATATCAGTTGTCTCTGGATGCTCAGAGATGAGTATGAGTAATATGAGTAATTCTGTGGTACATTTTTGCAAATTACTTCTTCAGGCATATAACCTACAGAGCTTTGCGTTTGCATGGGTTTCCTTGGCTTTGCTATTGTTTCTGTGCTCCAGGCATGACTGCCCAAACACAATTGATTACATAGTCTAGGAATAGCCTGAAAGGAAGCAGTGATCACTAGAGATGAAAAAGTAACAGTGAGCATAACAGTGAGCATATCATTTTTAATTGTACCTTTTCAAAAGTAATTTTCATGAATGTGAATTGATTAAGTAAATTTTGACTTAAAAAGCAACAAAATGTCATTCATTATAAGTAGCAGGATGGCACCATGTTGAAATCTCTGTTTACATTATGTTATGGCTTTGGTCATTTCAATGTGCAGTTTAGCCCACCTAAAATCAAAGATTCACATTGTCAATGTGTCACAGACACTGTGCAATTAGGATCAAGTATCAATAAGATGATTCATTTGTGCTAGGCTATTTTCATGATGTTCCTCAAAGGAGTTCAGGATTTCAGGAAAACAGGATTTGATTTGGGTGACCCTTTTTCAATAAACTATGTTTTTCTAACTACTGTTTTTCTTGAAGGTGGGCAAAACCCAGTATTTCTACTTGCAGTTTGGTTTCCTGTTATTGCAAAGTATACTTAGCTCAACAAAGTCTTATG